>NC_092818.1:126401712-126596712 GCF_023375885.2 Dermacentor andersoni | reverse complement strand
TGCTCTTGTCAGAATAAGAATCAGAATGGGGCTTATTGTGATGATTAGAAAGATTACAGGATGTTAATATACAGAAGGAGGTCCTGAAGTCAAAGACTGCAAGGGGACCTCCTTTACTACCTAAACGTAATAAAACACAGATTACAGCAGTTTCAGCAAATAATTAACAAGGAAGAATTACAAGTTTTAGTATCAATAACTTAATTGAAGAACTAAATTTTCATAAGTAGGACGTATGCAAAAAGGCACTGTAGCATAATCGCGTAAAACTGCAAGAAATTTGCGTAAATGACATGACGTACAAAGTATAATTTGCGAACTCGAATATTCAGCATGGCGAGGACATCAAGCAGAAATGTAATGGTATGAAAATGAAGGCACACTGAAAGAATGGTTGTGAGTATGAACTAGACATAAGTATTCGACAAAATATATTCTTTTATTTGTTTCTTGAACTCGTGATTTTAAGTGTTTCTATGTCTAATGGTAGTGTGCTCCTGAATGCAGCATATTTAACAGAGATAAGCGGGCTAGTTGGTGGTCGTTAATGGAGCGCCAGTCATTGTGTGTTCCTTCCTTGTCCCTTGTTTTTTAGTGCGGTTACATGATGCACTCCTGAATGCGACAGATGAAAAATGGACGCTCTGCTTGCCGTAATTAGTTTGTGTTTATTGTAAAACGAAGTTCCTCTTTATTGCAAACCGGGTAATATTGGTATTTAATATTGTAATTCATAGTATTTAATGTAATTATGGTATTGTATGTAATAATAATATTGGTATTGGTACTACAAGCGTCGATGAACCCTACAGAAGAAGCCGTTATTGAAAAACAATCACTTAAAAAATTTGGCGCATGTCACAGCGAGTCATCTGACTTGAACTTCGAAAACATTTTTGCACATGCGATAAGGTCAGCGACTGCAGATGCATAGGCTGGTGGTAACCCCCTTCAAAGGCTATACTGGTAGTGGGTTCCTGACTGGAATTTACTAAATATACCTTCCTTATTAGGTTGGATGAATGTGTTTCGCAAAACTACTGTCATGCAAGTCAAAATTCGCACTTGCCTTTGCTTTTCTCGCGGGTACAAACCGCACGGTGTGCACCGAGTGAAGCAGGCACAACTTGGCGATCTGTAGGCCCATTCGCATACCGATGCAGTTGCGAGGCCCTGCTCCGAAAGGCAGGTAAGTGTACGGTCGTATGGAACCAGCATTTGCTTCATTGAATCTAGAAAAAGAACGCACATGCAAAACACCTGATTCTTGTTTTTATTTTTGCGCACTAGAAAATTGAGGCATTTTATCTCTGCAACGCCTGTTTTTAGGTGGCTTAGCGAACTTGATGAATACTAGTTAGTTTCTTAAATGAATTTTAGTTTTATTTTCATTACCACTTCCCCATGCTAGGTCCAATAAGAGCCATCTATTGAGCAATAATAACTTTACTGAACTAATCACTTCCGCGTCAATCAGGTAAAAGCAGTGAAATTTAATGAGTTCTCAACGTTCACAGCTACACAAAGATTTCCACATGCGCAGTGCTCTTGTTGCAGTACATGCCTGACACTTATGGCATGCACTGTCGTGTTTTCAAGCGGTATTTGTACTTGTATTCTTTACTAGCATTTGTTCTTTCATTTTTCAACTGTCCAAGCTTATTTGAAGAACCTATGTGCTGTCCGAGTTTCCCATTTGCTGCCACCGGGCTGCTGCAGTATACGTGAAAAAATAAATAAAATAGCCACAATAATACGCTTGTTTATTATGTCTCTTAACTGCAGCCAACTAACCTCACATGTGGTCAGGTATTTGATTAGAACATCCGTCGGAAGACATATTTCTACTAAGTGAGTGATTAACTAGTAAGTATGTCTTATTTTTAATTCCTTGTCCTAAACAATCTCGGGTAAGGTCATTAGGTTTGCACCTGTGTGATAGTCTTTCCGGGTGGCTGAATGACATGTAGATGATAATACTAAGGCCTGAATTCAAGCTCTTAGGTAAGGCAATATCTTTCAAGGGAACCACGCAAAAGGCGAGACAATTAGGCGAATGGCAAACTCCGCTTTTTGGTTGGAGTCGCTCCTTAATTCCTGATTATCTGTCCCAACCAGACAGGCAATCCTGTCGAAATATTTAGCTTCCAGAGCGCTATGTGTGTGTGTTCCCCAGTCACCGTCCCGTCTTTTGCACTTTTCTTTTCGAAGATGAAAACTCATTCGTGGCACTCAATTGTCATCGCGGCTATTTCCAGACATACTTAAGTGACCATGGTCCCGCGTATCTTTAGCTTTTCAAGTTTTTGCCAACACTTCTACATTCGCCTTATTATTATTTTACGTTCTTCGCGTTGTGTCACGCTATATCATCGTGAAATTAGTTTTTACCCCTGCCAGATGGGCACTCCAAAGGTCTTTGATCCAAGGGGCGTCTTCCCAAAATACGTTCACGTGGGGTGACAAAAGACAAAGGAGTGTCTCCTTACAACTTCTTTATGGGCCTTAAAGGGTAACGTGGTTCAACGAAAGAAAACTTTACAGGACACAATTGCGGGTTAATAGTAATTTAGTGCTTGCAAAAATCATTTTCTACTTAGCAGTGGCGTAATTTGTCTGGCGGTGACCTTTTAGTGCAGCGATTCCCTGAAACTGTTGTGCCGTTGCCGGAATTATGATCACCACCATCCGTCACTTTGGCCTTTGGCAGCTTCATCTCTGTATGGCTTCATCGGCAACCGGATTACAAGCGGCAGGATGATTCGCATGTTTCGCCTTGTCACAATTTGGAAGCACCGTATAGCTTCTTACCTCGACGTTTACCGTCTGTTTAGACCAGCGTAATCCTGGACACTTGCACACAGCTGCACAGCCATAGCGTTATAGTGCGCGTTCGCACAACGCTTATTCCTGTCTTAGGCGGGAGAACCAGCTGGGCACAGTACTCTGCTCGCAACGCTGCTGATCGAGTCAATCGATTAAGCCTTTGCAGTCAAGTAAGCCTTTGGCGTCTTAGGGACGCGCTAGCAGAAATTCGAAATCAGCAGACGTTCTGTGCAATGCCTTGACAAGTGTAATGCGTGTGGGACCTTAAAGGGACCCTGAAACAATTTTGACGATATTGTACAAATGAGGAGTCGTTAGGGCAGGTCCTTCTGATCATTAAGTGACACATTTAGGCGCTCTGCGTAAAGCGTGTAATTTGTTATAAGGTTTTTAAAGTGTGCATCACTACAGATCGCAGCGGCGGCACTCCCCTGAGTTTTCAACCGCCCTGTTGCAATCTACGTATCTGGCACTCTTGACGTCAGTTGGGCGAGCTATTCGATGGGCTACTCACGTTGCGTCATGATAATCTTTCCAAATTGATGGTGAACAAATGTTGTTCGTAATAGTTGAAACGTTGGTTAATTTGTTTCTATAAAATGTAACAGAAAGAGAATACATAACGACAGTTTAACACTACACTCGAACACTTCCAGCACACAGCAGGTGCCATCCGCTTGTGTTACAACGTGCTCCGTGTTGGAGCGAGCTGCGCGGTCAGTGCTGGTCCCAAGGTTTCAATCCAGTGAAGGCAAAACTTAGCCCCGATCGCTCGGCGAACGAGTTGAGGAAGGAAAGCATGGGTAGAGAATAATAGTCCGTAGCTCCCTTATTATCAGACGCTTCACTCAAATCGTAACGCGAATGTTTCACTGTAGCTGTACCCTACGCGTCTACATAATTTGTCCAAACCATTTTAGGGACACTTTAAGCGGCGCTCATCTCAGAGCTGCCTAAGCTGCGCCAAAACTAGAATTATTTCTGTTTTTTTTTTCTTTTCAGTTAGAATTGACCGGATACATCATTTTTAATTGCTTTGTCAGTTGCAGTTTCAAGAGCCCGCGCCACATGTTCTGTGGTGCCGGAAACATGTAGCACCTGAAAACAAGAAAGACCGCGCCGTACCATGCATGTGTCAGAGGCGAAGTTCTTTTTGGTAAGGAGTTCTTCAGTGTAAAAAAAATGGTTTACCGCGTGTCAGGGTTATTAAACAAACTCGCCTGAACCCCTAATCCCAGTATCGCTAAACTTCTTTTGTCATTGCCCGACTGTCCATGGGGTGTTCATTACCTCTCAGGAATGAATTTTTCAGGATCAGGAAAGAACTCCGGGTCACGATGCATAGAGTAGATAGGGATCGTAACAATGCTGCCTTTGGGCACCCTGATCCCAGTGTCACCCAGGACATACTCCTGGCACGTGGTCCTGTCAAGTCTAGAAACAAACAAATCAAAAAAATCTAAGCTTTAGAACACCCAACAACGAAGTATTGTAGATGGTAAAAAGTTTCCACATGTAAGATGCGTGTATGTGCACCTTCCTGTGAAAAAGAAACTCGTCGTATTCACGTGCTATGTTTAGCCGCGAAGAGACAAAATACAGCGCACCTCGGAGCCGGTGGATACAGCCTCATAGTCTCCGATACGACACAGTGCAGGTATGGCAGCTTAGAGATGACGTCAAGACTTGGATTAGTCCCCTGGAAGTACAGAAAGACTTCATTTGAATTTGAATGTTTATTGCAAGGTATATAACATGTATACAGCTAAAATTGCCTTTTCAAGCAACATATAAATATTCGGTGACAACGTGTGGAAATCAAATAGTGTTTCTGTTCTAGTCTGAAACGACAGTAGTACCTTGCTGAAATAAAAAAAACATCCTTCCTTCCACAAATACTGTAACTTTGGTGTCTGAAGATTGCGGCAGCGTACACAAAACCGCCCGACTTTATAAACATGCCATGACGCATTCACAGCGACACTCACCTTCTCCGTGTTTGGCGCACAGCACCTTAGTTCGCATAGGCGAGTCGTGTCCTCGGCACATAATTCATGTGCAAATTGACACACAGGTAATAAGAGAACGTTGAACTGACTGGCATTTTGTGCGATTTATGTAATCGCACCAGTCTGCTGGACAACGTCGTTTTGTGCCACACATAATGTCTAATATAACTCTGCGCAAAAAACATTATATCTGCGCTCCGTCTATAGGAGAAAACTACTGGGCAGACTCGTGTAAGGGCCGCACTTTTTTCCCAATTTTGACGACGCGCGGCCCTTAAACGGGACGAAACCTTTCAGTCTAAATGGTGCCGGCGACTTGTGCACAACCCGCATGCACCATTAAATCAGAGGTCAACTCGCTACTCTCGTCATCTAGTGGCTGCACGCGGAAGTGCGCCGCTAGCCGAAATTCGCCGATGGGCGCGCGTGGCACCACCGCATAGAACGTTATTGCTTCTCCGTTGGAATTTTTTACACGAATTTTTGGCTGCCAAGTTGCAGGTGAGGCCTTTACACGATTGCGGCTCTGTGAAAGCCGCACAGAAAGCCCCAACCCACACACAATCTAGAAATAGTTGCTACGCCACTGCCATTATTAACGACTCTTTGGCGTCCAAGATGTAAGTGTTTGATGTGGTGGTTGTAATGTTTTAATGGTGGTTTCTACGGAGTTTCAACTGGGTTTCAGCAATCATAACAAGATATATCGTGTATCATTCATCATTGACGTTGTTAGCAGGATTGTTATACTCAATGTGTCTGCTGATGTGCCCATAGGGTTTCCTATTCACGGATGACATGGAGATATGACATGGGGATACAATATACATAATAATATTAATAACTAACATAACATATATCATCACCAATTACACACCCATATTAAAAAAATTCCAAATCGCATTATGGTCGCCAATCATCTTCAAAGGATGGGTACCGTCAAGTCTCTTTTTCCAAATATTGGTCTTCCACATAAAGTGCGCCTCTAAAGAAAAGCCAGTGTGGGCCACCCCCCCCCCCCCCCCCCCCCACGATGTTTCGTCCTGCTTACACTCCCTCCATGCCGCTCCACCTTCTACCACCATGGAATACCAATTGATGAAGTGCCCTCCTGCACCCCCAACTAAAATGGCAAACCACTTAGCGGGCTTCCGCAGAATTGATTTGCCATAATCTGTCTTCCCTAAGCTTCTAGTTGTCGATTAATTCGCTCTTGCGATGCGATCTTCTAGCCTCATGATTAGGTAAGATGGCAAAGCGACCGCCCCGGAAAGGTGTTGGTCCCGGGTTTGAATCTCGGACCAGGACGAATTTTTCTTCAACTACAAAGCGTTCTTTCTAAGAAACCCGTGTGGCTTTTCTTTGTATTTTCGTGCTACATTCGGGAGGATGACCATTTTTTTCCCTCATGATGTATTCCCTCAACAGAAAAGTATTGGCGCCGCCACCCCTGTTCCACATTCTGATTGTGTTTCGTACATATATAACCTTGTTTGCTCATCCTCACCGTCAAAATATACTCACATGTGTGGCGAAGCATTCATCCGCCTCTCTGCGGAGCTTGTCTTGCGCATCGGGATTAAGAGCGAGAAGATGGGCGGCGAATGCGAGGACGGATGAGGTGGCATCGTGGGCGGCGACGAAGAACAGCACGCATTGCGCCAGGGCTTCGTCTTCTGTCAAGGCTGAAGGGCAAGTTTAATCACGTGCTCAAAGCAAACTGCGTTGCACTCCGACCGCATGCCGTTGTTTTACGCCAATAAAATGTCAAAGGATAACTCTAAACAATTCATATAGACGGTTTGACCTTTGTACGGGAAGTACGGGCTCCTCCTTCAAGAACATTGTTAAACCGGTGGAAGTGAGGGAAGCTTAAGATGGCAGCTCTTAGACACGCAGCTTTACTATTTTCCAATTCAGCTGCCTTGAAATAATGTAGTTCATTTGAAGCAGCGTGCTTGCAAAACAAAAAGAAAGAAAATACGACATTCACCAAATAAGGAGAGGGACAAATATCTGCACTGTGTGCCCATGCTGTTTTTTAAAGCCTACTGCTTAAGCAAGTAAAGAATAACGCATTAGCTTACTAGCGGTGGATGCCTAAGTATTATAACCTCCAGAAAAAAACGAACCGTTTAGGCTCGTGCTGTACGTACATAAGACAACCACATTGGAGCGCACATCTCAGGCGTACTCTTCGCGTAGCGTCTCTCGGAGTCAATGCGCACAACCCACCCTTCCCTCCTTCTTTTTTTCCCTTTCCCACGAAATCGCAAAATAGGCGCCATTTGATTTGCCCTTAAATCAAACACCAAATGCTATGGACATTAGCCATGATAAGCCGGATATAATTATTCTTGATAAGGCAGTCGAATATGAACTCGCCGACACAATTAAGGGTACCGAACCTGCCCTTCAAGTACGCTCCATGTGGTTGCTGCTTGGCCAACGATATGTTACAAAACTGCTCAAGTCATTACTATTTAATTACTCACTCACCCTTCGTGACAAACTTCACGTTGCTCTTTACTTCAGAGTCAATGTCGAATATTTTTGTGTTTTCCTTTCCGGGCGCAGTTTCAACACCATCGCCAAGAGTTCCTTCCTGGGCATCCATCATGAGTTGCAAGAAGTCTTCATGACGCTAGAAATACAAGTCATGTTCGATTTGCCACCACGTACATTCTCTCAACGGTAATCTTTTTTTATTTGTTGACATTGGGCCGGCAGCCATATTTTACATAAGAAAGATAAAATCATTAGATGCTGATGCATTCCCTCTGATCGGCATCCCCCCCCCCTCGCCCCTTCCTCGAGTTGGTGAGGACGAATAAAAAGATAACGTGCCGCACAACTGATTGAAATTTGATCAAAATTATTCTCTGGTAGATGAACGTCTGACGTAATGCCGTATTTACATGTTTTCTATGCAGACACGCGTAGTCTTGAACAGTCTGAAAGTTATACGGCACCTCACTTCCTTCCGCCATAGATGAGGCTAAGAATCACGGTCCGTATTCACAAAAAAGACTCTTATGCTAGAATTATTCGTAAGATAGAATCCCAGCCAATCCTGACGCTGGACATATCATTGGCAAAGGTAGCCGCCCAATGGCAAATAACAATTACGAAAGAAAAGCCTTAAAGAATTCGGCCAGGCATTCTTGCTTCAGTGTTGCCAAATGTCGTTGACAATTACATTAGTCATAGCATACATCTTAACCCTGCCTCTCAGTGCTCTCAACCCGAACAATCGGTTCACTAGAGTGTCTTTTAATTTGTTGATTATATGCGAGAACTCACCTACGCAGCATCGCGTGGCCAAGAACATCTTTATACCTAGATGCTTTATATGTCGACATAAACGATACCGAAGCAACTAGTGTTTTATGAACGCTAGAGCTTATAGCATAACCAGACAATAAATTTTGGTGCTTTTGTACAACAGTGTGTACGACAGTGTGTGCAACAATGTGACCATGGTGAGAAGCACAAAAGTGTCCAGAGATAACGCCCTGTATTCCCTCTCCCTTCCCCAATCCTGGAGGTTGTCCTGGATCCCCTCCTGGTGATAAAAAGCGTCCATGCAATATACTTACGTGCTGTCTCCGCCTTCTCTCTTGAATAATTGCCACACAGACCTCTTTGAAGTATCGAAATGGCTCAGGGTCGAGAAGTTTAACCTTAAAGACTTTCAATAGTACCGGGCATAAAACTGAAAAAAAGAAACAAATGACATTTACAAGATGGGGAAGAAAGAGAGCATGCATCCCTACATTTGTGATGGCTGGTTGTCATACCACTCTATTTAAATAAAAGCGGAGAGATGTAGAGACATATCTGCCCTTACTGAACAACACGACAGGCAGTCTCATCCCGCCAGAGAACGCCTTCGAGGATTTTGTCACAAATTCGTTGCTTGCATCTTTGTACGAGTCAAGTTCGGTGCCGAAAGCGCACTTCGCTATGACGTCCAGTGTATAATGGCCGTAAAACCTGAGCAAGAAACAAAAATTGTCATTTGTTTCGCGTAGTCATAGGTTGCAAAGCTGTAAGCCGCTCACGGAACTAAAAAAATAAAATATGGCTTCTACTAGTTCTAGGATAGAAAATAGGTATGTGTAAATTCTTAACATCGCTATCCCGGCTGCATTATATAGCGCGTGAGCAGCCCAAATTGCCTAATTTTTTAGGACTAATGGGTGAAATACGTGCCTTCTTGAATAACTAAAAGAGGCCAGAAACATAAATGCCCGATACAAAAAAAAAGTGGGGGCCACTAAGAACGACATTGTTTTGAAACACAAGTTTTCGATCTAAAGGCTTTGTGAATTCGATGCTAGATGTAAAAGTAGATCTAAAAAAATTAAATTATGGGGTTTTACGTGCCACAACCACTTTCTGATTATGAGGCACGCCGTAGAGGAGGACTCCGGAAATTTCGACCACCTGGGGTCCTTTAACGTACACCTAAATCTAAGTAGACGGGTGTTTTCGCATTTCGCCCCCATTCAAATGCAGCCGCCGTGGCCGAGATTCGATCCCGCGACCTCGTGCTCAGCAGCCTAACACCATAGCCACTGAGCAACCACGGCGGGTAAAAGTAGATGTACGCATTACATGTTCACAGGAAGATCGCACCTGGAGTGATCAACAGTGGTTGAACAAAGAATGTCTCTGGAGCGACGTTTCGACAAAAGAACTTCTGATCGTGAGAGTGTTTCACAGATGAAAGCGCGATAATATTGATGGTAATTTACAGTATCGTAGAAAATGCGCTGTAGGTATATTTCTTGGCTTGGCAGAAATATACAGAAAATATGGCAGAAAAAGCTTGGCATACAGTATATTTCCGTAAATGAAAATTTAATTATGGAACATTACAAAGTGTCTCGATCTTTAAAGGAGAACATGGAACATAGTAAGTCTTTACCGCTTGAGATCCACATCTTTTCCCTCTTCAGCGGCTTTCATAAGGTGCTCCGACGTTATTTTCGCACAGTCCTGAATCATGTCGTTCATCTGAAGCAGAGTATAGCATTCAACAACAACGATTTACTTCACACAATAAGGTCTAAAAACAACGTTGAAGTGCGATAGGAGCATTGAAGGTTACAACGCAAATTTCACATAACCCTTGAAAGTGTCTTATGCAATTTCAGCGTGGCTGGTCAGTTAAACATTCTACAGTTTACAAGCTCAATATCCGACAATCAATTTCGTCAGTATCATATACGGGAAAGCATGGGAATGCCAGAGCTTGTACACGCTTCTTTCAACATATTAATGGTTCGTTTTATGTCGATGATATGTATTACTTTTCAAACACTAAAGTGGATGTCTATTGCTTGCTTACACAAGAACAGCTGAAATGCAAGAAGGCTCGCACACTTAGATATAGGCGCACATTAAGGAACCCCAAGGGCCCGAAAGAATTTAATCCGAGGTCTCCAACTATGGTATCCCTCATAATTAGATTATATATTTGGCATGCAAGAACTCAGAATTTATTACTGTTTTTAATGTGAAACCAATATTGTTTGGCTTTGATACGTGTTCTGGTGTTCCTGTTCGAAAAGAACTTACCCTGCGCAGCTTTCCCACTGTGAATGCAGGACTTGACGAGGGCCTGATTTTCCTCCAAACGTCTACAGGCGCTGTGGTCATCATGTTGTCCAACATTGGTTCGAAAAAATCTATTATCTGGTGCAATAAAAACACAGTTTGTCGTCCTATGATTGTAAGTGAGGTGTGCCAGTATTATTTTCCAAGTACATGAGCTGACGTAACTATCCCAGTTGCACAGGCTATAGCTTGGCCAATTCAATAGCAAGTGTTTGTCAGGCTTCGTCTGCTATGTAGATAGTTATGACGGCGGATATTTACGCATGCTTTGTTGTGCTGATGTGCTGACGACGATGACTTGAGACGTTCGCATGTTGCCAAGTTTTAGCATTAGTCGAACGTTTTAAAAACAAGCAGTTGGCACTGCAAGCGTTCATTTGATGATTCACACCACACTTGCTCACTTTCCTTTGCAAACTTCATCAAGAAAAAGCACTTGTCGTTAGTACTCCAGATGTCACATCAATTGAACGCGGCCCAGTGCGTGTGTGCTTTAGGGACCCAGTTCTCTGTCGTCTATCCTCTAGCTTAAGGATACCAAAAAACAATAGTACGAATGGGCACTGCATAATAATAACTAATTCCAAGAAACGTCGCTCATTGTGGTGCTCTTTAGATCAAATCTTTATTGAGAATCATTACGTTAGAATAACCACCTTATAACGATAGAAACCTTAGTAAGTTGTTAGGAATTCATCTTATAAAACGGCAGGCCTACAAAACAATCCAGAAGAAGGGGAAAAAAACACAGGGGTATTTGTGCTGTCCTTTTCGTTACTCCTGTGTCGGTGCTCTGTAAGCCTGCCTTTTCATACCATGAACCATCTTTTTGGGACACGCGACTGACCCTGTACAGGAAAGGGAACCAGGGACCGTATTACGTAACAATTCGTTTCATCTTACTTTTTCATTGGTTCTAACGAAGCCATGCCCCATGTTTATCACCGAGATCGGCCATTCAGCGAGACAGCTGATAAGAAATAAATATAATCGCACGAAAAGAATCCTCACAAATTGCGGCCCCTTGACTTGTATATAATTAGAAAACGTCTCTTATATGTAACTGTTGTCCACCATTGGCCATCGCCGTGGCCGTCGTCTCGTTTTCCCGCTAATCAATATCTAGAATGTTGGATATGCCCGAACGACGGCTGATAAGGAAATGATCTCGCGTTAGAGTTTCTGCTAATGCCGCTTAAGGAGCGCTACGATTCAGCTAATAGGCACGACTCCAACACTAAGTGTAGCGTAAGCGTAACGAAATGCGATGAAATACACAGGACAAGCGCTCGACAAGTACAAGTGCTTCTCTATTGCATTTTTTTCGCATTTCGTTCCTCTCGCACTATCCGTATAGTTATTAACACAGGGCGTGTTTTCGTGAAATTGTTGCTTCATTCTTTCCGTTAGTGTGTTCCACAATGACTTCCGATTTTTCGAAGCTTATATTGTTTATTTATTTCAGTGGGCGTAGAAAATTGCCGTTTTACTTCTTCTTTTACATATTTGCGATGTTACTGCCCCACCTTGGAATATACTTCGAATATATTTGCTCTATTACACAGATTTCTTTTCTCTTTTTTTCTGCTCATTCTTAGGTGGTATCTTATGTCTGCTGCGGCCTATCTGCCTATTCTGCTCTCCCTATGCCCGGTGTGTACATAGTTCCGACTGTATAACAACCCTCTCCCGAATTCAATAACCTGTTGCGGGCTTTTTTATGCAAAGAGACAACGGTAAGAACTAAGCCAAGAGCATATGCAAGGTCATCTCTTTACGTACCCGTCTGTTACAGAGGATTGGAAAATCCTTCACGAGCACAAG
The DNA here is from genome assembly GCF_023375885.2 of Dermacentor andersoni. Taxonomy (NCBI): domain Eukaryota; kingdom Metazoa; phylum Arthropoda; class Arachnida; order Ixodida; family Ixodidae; genus Dermacentor; species Dermacentor andersoni. Next base: position 126,584,428 of record NC_092818.1, on the reverse strand, counting down.
CTTCACCATATTAGGCTCACCAACCGACAATGCGGGCCTGCCTCCCTCGAAATACCTGGAGTGTTGAAGTACGTGTTAAAAGGAACGAACCGTGCATATCTTCAAGTTGGAATCATCTGCGATGGTTCACGTGTCTGCGGCAAGCAAATAAGGCTACATACCCAAATATCCTTCCCATCTTCAGGTAGCGTTCTTGATCCAAAGTGTGCACAGGCTGGTCAAAATAAAATAATACAATTAAAAAATAAACTCGTCTTTTCGCGGACCCACATTCTCTTCATTTTTGTTCCCCCGCGATATAAAAACATTGATAACGCATTAGTGGCATTGCGTCATATGTACCTTTTTTTATTGCTGCTCAGAACGCAGTAATACAGGCAACAGTTAAAGGAAACAAACGTAGCAGTTGAAACATGGGCATAAAGTGTCATGTTTACCTCCTGAATGTCAAATAAACTTCTCGTTGGATGTTTTCTGAACAAACATGTTGGTCCATCGTACGACGAAGTTTAAACTGAACACGATAAGCTTTGAATATCTCGAGCACAGTCTTTTGGTATTCCTGTCCAGATTGGGAATTTTTTTTTTTATGTTTCCATTTATTGCAGTGAAAGCACTTCAGGGGCGAATCTTTTCACATAGTAAATATCCCGCAGTCTCCAACTTCGTTTGCATAACCCTACGCGTTATCTTACGGTGATCGTGCTTTTTGTTGTATGAATGAAAATATTACTACATCGCAAGTGAAAGAAAAATAAAAAGGAAATAAAAGAAGAGTGTATACTAATCAGCGAGAGCTAAGTGCAAAATTCGACATAGTTTGGCATTTCCCACATGAGCCTCCGTCGAAGAAACCAAACTGTAGTGATGCGTGCAGATATTGCTAAGTGTTTACGCACTCAGTAAATACATAAGAACATAATGCTTGGCGAAATATATAATAAGTAGACTTTGAAAGGGCTTTTACGAACACTCCAAATTAAGTAAATTAGGTAATGGAGGTCCTCTGCCGTCTAACTGGCCAACTGCAGGACATATGTTAAAAAAATCTCACATGACAGAAATTAAAAAAAAAGATATTGCGCGTATATCAATATGTCTGTCAGAAATAAAAGGTTCGCTCTCGTATAGTCATTGTATTACAGAAACCAACGTGTACTCAAGATTTAGGTGCACGTTCAAGAACTTCAAGTGTCAAACTTTTGTCTCAATAGTTCTCGACGGCGTCGCTCTTCACTGTGCCAATTCTGTCTTCTTTTTATTTTTGTTTCGTTTTTTTAATTATAAGTATTTGCGTATGCTTGTGCCGAATTTTAACTCTGTAAGGTGCAGCCAATATAATTTACTGGGAGCGAAGGCGTCTTGTCCTTTATTTATAGTTTGCGTACATTATCGCTAGTTCAGGAAATTTTAAGCGTAATTTGACGCGCATTTCAGTTGGCGTGTTTCTGTTTTAGAATATCACTTGCGAGTCAGCGCCTGTCTCATGCACATTTATTTTACTTTGCCCTGCCGAAAAACTAGAGTGGCATTCGATGTACATTCTAGATTGGTAGCCTGGAGACCGACGGAGCAAAATGGTGTCGGGTTCACGCCGCCATAATCGGGATTCTGTGAAGAAGTCGCAGTTACACCGAAAACAAATCAAAATGAGCAGTTTGAGCTCACCCACTTGCTATGGTGCGCAGATAATCGCTTGTAAGTGACCCATACGGCCTACCTTGTACAGAAGGCTGGTGGCTGGTCCAAACAAACAGGAGAACTTTTCGTGAACCACATTTTGATTTTTCCAGTAGTTTTTGCTTCTTGATGCATACCTGTCAAATTATTCACGATAATGAAGATGATCATTGGTACGGCGTGAAAGACGCAATTAAATGCTGTACCGACAGAAGGAAGCGCCAACGGCAAAAGAAAAACATATAAACGTTTTTTTATAGCCAAAGCACAAAACCAATGACCAATCTGTGCGTGTCTTCCTTTGGCCTAAAAATAAGGAGAATACCCTGAAAACATTAGAAGAGTGAACGTACTAGCCGGCGGTGGGCGTGCGCTCTGGTTTTTACCGTGCAAGTTAATTTGTCAGAAGGCGCCAGAAATTTCGAAAGAACCGTTAAATATACCCCATGACTCCACAAAAAATCTTACTTTCACAAATGGAGTAAGGAACTCCCATATTCTTGATAGTGCTGCAAAGGCGACAGGGAACTTCAGCGTTTTGTCGATGGCGTGTTGCTTTCCGGAAGCATTTAGCCGGAAGTGTAGCATGAGTGCGTGAAAAACAGCCTAAAACACAGGCTCGAAGACTTTGGACCTTGAAGCTGTGTTTTATCCTTGGGTCTAGGCAATGGGTTTAAGCGATAAGGATGTGTTTGATGCTGTGTATGACTTCCTTGAAGCAACAAAACGCTTGCGATCCCTATTACATTTTTTTGCATACCATCGTATATCTAAATCGTTCAATGAATTTTTATTTCACTAAAATGCAACTGTCCCCTCATCTTCTGACTGCACAACTATACAATATATTCCTTTCTGTCCAGTCTTATATTTTATAGTTCTCCACTTTACTGTTATCATCTGAGCGTTTCCTACAACTACACAATTACCGACCCATCTTCCATTGCGGGTAAGTGCCACATTTGAGGATCCTCATTATCATCATCGTCGTCGTCGTCGTAGTCATCATCACTATTAAGCAAAAAAAAACAGTAATAAAATCTTAAGGTCTCGTGAATACCTTTTCTAATTTGTCTGCACAGGACCCGAAAAGGTAGCCAGCATCTCCGTAGTCGCAGATTTTTGTGAAGCCCGTAAGAAAAGAAAAAAGAAAGCGAACGTGGCTAATATCCGGGAGTGTTCCATTCGGAACTGCACTCTAGACCTGTACTTCAGGAGCACACGCATCTAACATTCTGGCACGAGGCACAAAATGGTTCTTTCCAGTCTGAAAATGACACAGACCGAAACATAGACGAAGCCGTGTATTCGGCTGAATGAAACAAGTGAAAGAAATGCGCCATGAAAATCAGGCGAACAAGATTACTTACAGGTAAAACAAAACGCAGGCAGTCACAACCAGGAGCAGCCACTCGGGAATGTTCATCAGCGCCATCGTTTTCGTGTTCAGGGCCGTTCCGTCTGAACGCGAGGCTTGATTTGCAGCTCGCGCGCGGTGAGCAAACATCTAAGCGCAATCGAAGAGCAAAGTGCAAATGCAAAATCTTTCCTGGAAAAACAACTCGGTGGAGACAACGCTTCGCCCTTGGGAAGAAATGACTCTCCAATCACGAGATTATCGACACGTTGGTCTCTTCGGAAGAGGTGCGGATAAACGCGAGAAGAGAACAAAGCGCTATCGATTGTATTGGAGCACGTGAATATTTCAAAGGAGCTATACGCTCGTCGCAAGCCACCGTATTCACGCGAACACTACGCGTGGCCTGCCCCGTAGGGGAGCTGCGCAGTCGAGACTCGTGTCATGAAAGGAGAGATCACTTAGTCGCACGACACACGAACGTACGTCCTTGACGGAAAGGAGTATTCAAAGGGTGATCGAATAGGGGTCTCCTGTTTAACTCTCGTGGCGCAACCACGTTTTTCTGTCTTTTATTTCAGTTTTACACGCACGGAATGATAATGCATCGCCTCTACCCGACGCTCTACGGATACCTCTGCCCGCTCTGCAACGTACCCGACACTCTGGCACACTTGCTCCTGGAATGCCCGTGGCACGAAGGCAGCGAAATGCAACCAGAGACGCACGCAAAACGAGCAATAGAAGCAAACGACCTATTCGAAACGTGGGAGGCCAAGCTAACCCTCGGGGACCTGGAAGACCAACGACAACTCGTCGCCAGGGCCAAGAGGGCAGTCGAAGCCAGAGGGTTCCTGGACTAAGGAGCCTTCCCACCTTAGGGTGATACCCGTCCTCGCTCGGGACACTGTTTCGTACAATAAACGTTTATTTCTCTCTCTCTCTCTCTCTTCTTTTTAGAGCACGTGGCGCGCCATTTCGTTCGTAATACGGTTGGACCTTTTGAACTGAGATATGACGAAAACACACACAGACACACTGGTGTACTTGTAGTTCAAAGAATGCGGGTCTGCTGAGTATGAGTGGTAAGCGTGAGTTTATTTTTGACAATTTCCCTACGTAATGTAGAGCGCGTATGATAGTAAATGTCAATAAATGTGTTTGCAGAATAAGGAGTGGCGACCGCGGAAATCTACATTTTGGATCCACACATTGTGAAGACGGACATAAGTGTCCCCAGAACCAAGGAAAAGCTCTGCGGAAGAAAGAGCAAGACAAGATTACAACTCGGAGAGTGAAAATGTTAACTTCTTTCTCTTGCAATAATTGGCATTATACTCGCGCACAACGTGACGGAACGGTTGAGAAAACTCAACAGAAAAAAGCTATATAAATATTACACCCAACGTTGAGAGACTAGCCAATGTTATGCCCAGGCTGGTATAAAATACTCATACGCTTTTTCGAGTGTTTTCGGCTGTAATTATTTGCAATAAGTCTTTTAGATCATTTTCAGGTCTAATTATTTGAAAAGATGACGAGCAGATCTTCTGACAACATAGGTAGAGCGCCGCCCAAGGCAATATATGTTAATATAATCTTTGCAAGTGCAATATTCGGCGCTGATGTCGGTAAATAAAGTGTAATAAATGCAACATATGGTTTGCCGGGTTCTTCGCATGTTGTCGAGCTTGAGAAGGTTAGTTAAAGTAAAAATGTTTCTTGGTTGACTGACACATAACAGCACAGTCACCGCAGCAACCTAACTACGCAAAAGTGATGATAAGACGTGTTTTCAGTTATTGATAACATTAGCCAAGTACGATTGTCAATCAGTAAATGCTAACAGCCGCCCGAACACTGTCGCGCGCATGTGTTTTGTTCCTGACTAGACGACGCAAGCTATAACCTCCACAGAGCATCACTGTTTTACCAGGCCAGGCACTGTAATGGCGCGAGGGCTGAAGCCAGAGAGAAACGTACGCCGATGAGAAGGCTCAGGAAGCCATCGTAGCCCTTGGAGAGGACAGCGACGCCACCGGCAAGAAAGAAGGTGGAGCCCGAGCCGTAGTACAGCACCGACTAAGGAAGACAATGCGCGGACTGTGTTAGGCCGCGCATTCATTGTAGAATTTAGCAAAGAATAATGTAGAATATGTGTCTCACGCTACTCTCTGTATGGGATATTAAGGAATCCCAGTCATTGCCTTCTGCACAGTACAAGGACATTGGCAGCAGTTCAACACTGCGGGGCATATCAGAGCTGAAAGTCGGGCGAATCGGTGTTGGTTCTCTTCGGAACAGCGCCAAAGAACGAGGATGATGACAGTGGTGTGTGCGTGCGCGCGCGCGCACGTGTGTGTGTGTGTGTGTGTGTGTGTGTGTGTGTGTGTGTGTGTGTGTGTGTGTGCGTGTGTGCGTGTGTGCGTGTGTGCGTGTGTGCGTGTGTGCGTGTGTGCGCGCGCGCGTCTGTGTATGTGTTTCCCACGTGAACGCGTAACTGCTATCGTCGCGTTTTCATTAACCATTTGCGCAGCCTCTCTAAAAGCCTACAGCGCCGTCTTGTGTTGCCTTTCCATAGTACATCCTGCTCTTTTGTATCGTCCAGAAGGGGAGCTGCAGGCCACACGCCCCAACGCCTCCCGCAAGACAAGACTATTTATCATATTGTGAACGTGATAGCGGAAGTTTTAAAATGGCTGTAGAGAGCTTTTCTGTGCATAAAAAAAATATAACAGTGGAAATAACGAAGGGAGATGTGATCAAAAAAATTAGGTAACACAAGAACTAGCGAAATAGGTCGGTGTCTACAGAAATAACCTTTGTGAGCTGTATTTTATTCATCTGTGCTTGAAACGCAAGAGAAAAGATACCTTTAAAGCCGTAATATGATTTCCAAACTATATATAGAAGAGCCTAGTTTGAGTTCGTAAGCGGTCGGAACATTATGTAAGTTTTAAGAGCTGCTCTGTACAATACTGTTTTATCACGTGTGCTTCAATAAAAACTGCGGAAAACATTTTTTGAAATAACTGCTCGCCAAATACTTAATTATAGGAAGCTGCAGTGATGTATTCGGCGCAGCATACATTCACCCTGCCTTGCGCACAAAAAGAGTGAAAGTATTCTTCATCGGGGAGGACAAAAAATGAGCCGTGAGCAAGGCAGCACAGCCTTATAAGAGTTGGAACCCAAAGCAGCAGCTGCTCACAAAGACCGTGGTGGTGCTGTCGACTGAGCTGAAGAGGCTGTGCACCGCCAGGTAAACACCCACTAGGGAGTAGGTGAAGCTCAGGTAGCACAGCCACATGTAGACGCCGGAAGTGTTGCTCGTGGTATGCAGCAGTATGAACAACATCGCTGAGAAGAGCTGGAGAAGGAAAAGTGATGTCCTTGTTCAGCGAAAGCGGAACGCAGGCGCGTGGTAAGGACATTTGCGTAGGACAGTAATATGCCAGCAGTTAGTTGTGCAGAGCATAACGGCGGGAAGAACTCCGGCCTGCCATCGATAAGGGCGCATGCGCAGCTATCTTGCATCTTACAACAGAGACGGGGACAACTGAAGGTCCCGTAAATGTTACTAAATGTTGCAGCTGAGCGCCTCCCAGGATGGGAGCAACAGAAACTGATGATGACAATTTCTAATGGCGCTCTATTTGAAACGGGGGCTGCCAGAAATGGTAAACTAGCCTGCTTGAGCCGAACAGGTTTTACTGCGTCTATTGGACTCTAGCATTTTGCCTATGTCTACATTACATTCATTCTCTTCATCAAAATCTCTATAAAACATTGTAAATGTATAATGACTCCAGCTCCACTTCTTCCCTCCTCCTTTCAGTGGTTCTCTAAACGTCGCTTGCTTTTCTTGATTGCTGACCAGTTAACGCTCCAATCAGCTTTGAACCCCAGCGCTTTTGAAATGTGGACGTTCCCTGGGGTCCCGGCTGGGCATGGCATTCCACCTTGGCATTCCATCACAATGTACTGAGTCGTCACTGCATATTTTTTTTTTCTGCAGCAAATGCATGCATGCATCATCCTGCATCGTCTAGCTGCACATTGTGAAAAAAATACGAGGCGACTAGGTAAAGAAAGGACAGGACGATCGCTGTCCTTCTTTACCTTGTGTACTACGTACGACAGGCACCTGCCTATTCAGACAGAGGCAATCGCGCAGACGCTGGCTTGTAGGCGAGAGATGTCTTGATGCGATGCCTCACGAACTCGACACAGCCGGTAATACTTGTTGACACTAACTATGCCACAAGTTCTTCATTGACTTAGCCGCTTAGTTCATCTCAGTGTCATTTAAGAAGTGGACCATTTTTAATGAATGTACGCAAGAAGTGTCGTCATACATAAAAACGATTTGAACGAATGTCGCCACAAAAAAAAGGATAGAAAAAAAGAGATAATAAAGGAGTGCGGAGCGCTGAATATGAACAGTGCTATGAGAACTAAACACACGAACATCAATATACGTATGTTTACTTAGGCTAAATAAGAACCACAAAGGTGAATAATTGGATAGCTTCAGAAATCCTGGTAACCAAGCATGCGGCTGTGAATTAAAAGTTGTGTTCTTTGTTAACTCGAAATGCCTTTCTACATGGATGCCACGACGTAAATATATTTTTGGGCTGGATACGTCTCGATATTATTTTCTGTTGCTGTTGTAACGAAAGCACTGTACAGAGATATGCGAAATACCTAGAAAACGATGGCGCTTGAGTAGCGTAAATTTCATTTGGCATATAACTTGCCTAATAATATTTAATCTGAGCGGGAGGCAGCATGGAGGTTTCCATTATTTATTTAGTTCGACAAAATCAACACGAAAGCTTAGCTCACCGTGACAAGAGTGCACGCAATGCCTCTTCTCGAGCAAAAGTAGTCGAGGTTGAGTTCTACGCCTCCCTGCAAGTCATTCAGGCGGCGTTAGAAATCCGAATCAGGACACAGACATGGCCGGTCGAGCTTATGCAGCTTCTAACTTGCCTACCGTATTATTTCACTGATTGCTTCTTCTATAGATCGTTAAACCAGGTGAGCGCTCGGTCGCCAACATTTCTTTCAGCCATGCACTCTCTCGAACTTCGCAGGCTCACGTCCACTCATCGGTACGTATGCGCATGTTCTCCCTCACGCCCATTCACATTCACCGGCAGTCAGTCACTCGTGCTCATGCTCCAGCCCATTCACTCCTCCAGCACCTCCGGTTGACTCTCACGTCTTCCAATCTGTTGCAGGCAACCACTCCCTTACATACACACGTCCACGTCCCACACTCAGCGACACTCGCCATTCACGCCCGCTCACACGCACAGGTAGTCACCCATATGCGCGTACGCGTTCATTCATAGTCACCGGCGTTCACTCGCGTCTGCTCTCGCGTCCGCTTACAGTCGCACCAGAGAAATAAATGTGACCGAGTACGAGTAAGCGTGACTAAGTATGCTGACCTAATTGTGCTATTCAAATATTGTGTTAACGTTTGCGCATCCACCGAAATTATAACTTATTGTAGCAGCTTCTCAAGTTTTAACAACACACTGCTTGCGTGTATAGACTCGTACAAATTTGTTTGAAACGGCTTACGAATACTGTGTGCTCATGCACGTATCTTGTGCGAGCAAACAATGGCGAAAGCTTTATTGCGTACTTGCAAGTGATGCGTCTATCATATCAGCACTCCGCCAGATGAGAATTAGTGTTGTCGCGGATGCACTGAAAGCTAGAAGGGAAGCGATAAGGGAAGACCCAATGGGGGCTTCAGTTTTCCCAGCCTGTTAATTGAGGTGAAAGCCTTCAATACCACTCGTAAATCTTAAGAAACATTAGTATACTTGCAGTATTATTAATTAGCAAGGTTTCGGCTTACCTTGCCCATTCTTCTCGCTGTCTGGATTTCTTCTTTTTCCTTTTGTTAGCGGCACCACCTGAAAAACTAATAATGATGTGCCCTCTCACTGCTACCATTTTTGCATAATCTTCTTCGAAATATTTTTAAATTATCGCGATATTTCGTTATCAAGCGTATTTCTTTACATGCTTTCTCCTGAATTTTTTTATTTGTAGCTACTCATTCAATTTCCCATTTGTGCAGCCTTGTCTTTGGAAGTCCCGGTTTTTCCCCACCTCAATATTGCTTTCAAACGTTACATGAAGATTGCCTTCAAAAGTAAGTGATATTGTTAGCGCAAAGCTCGGAGACCGAAGCGCGAACCAAATGCTTACAATTCGAAGTGGTCAAATGGGAGACGCTTTGCAAGGGCGTGCACCAAAAGGGTTTTGTAGAAAAACTTTCATTTGGATTCCCATATAGTTCTATTTTTTATTGTGCCCGATGAAGGTGACGTGCCATTTCATGTTTTTACTCATTGTTTTACGCAGTTTATGGAAGACACGAACCCTGGGCCACAACGCTGAGCCAGTTGTTTCTTCGTCAGTACAGTTTAATGAAAGGATTGTTCACCTGAAGGATACATCTATGACCCAATGGAATTTCAACCGGATTGGATTGGATTAGAAAATCTTTAATAAAAGTTCTGCAGGACGCACGTCAGCCGCAGTGGGCGTCTCTCACGCAGGGACGATATGGATAGGGACATATCATCGATATGTGGCAGCCGCTGCGCGAGCCTGCTGCACGGCCCAGAGGACTGCTGCCTTTGATTGATAAGTCGTTTGTCGCTGCCTCCCTTTCAGAGGCAACTATGCTTGTTTTCTTTATCGGTTACTACTCATACAAATCGTGTTTTTTATTATTTCTAAAGTGACCTATTGCATTTTGCCTGTGTAATGATTGCATATGACGATTAACTAGCTGCAATAAATGCTATGTATCAAAACAAAAAGAGGGCGGGGGAGAGCGCCCCTCCAAATTCCTCCTTTAAAACGAAACTTTCTTTGCCTGCTTCACAAGGTTTGGCATTGCTGCCTGGCTGTTGTTGGGCCTACCGCTATCTCGGTGGATATGTATGTGCATGTATATACGAAAGTTATATTAAAGTACCAATGAACTAGGTTATATAAATCTTGTAGACTGACCAATTATGCGCCCCTCTGTTCCAGAAAACTTCCTACATAAACCTGGATATAAGCATAATGTCGGGTCACAAGTATCTCTAAAGCACGCCATTCTGTTAATGGAATGGTGAAATATATATCACGGATTCTTTTAATTTATTTCACTTGATTTAGCGACTCAGTATGTGTCAGTGGAGGTTTCCCGTCCTTGGTCAATCCCGTAGAATCAGTATGCACCACTATGACACAATAAGACGTAAAGAATCCCTAAATGTTGCTTGATATGTGTCGTACTTTTCTGGAGATAGAGCTGTCATCAGCATTCTTCCCTCGACAAGCATGATACATTGTCTTCTTCCTTGAGGCATCGCTGCGTATACCTCTCACAGTGTGCATCTACCTGATTTGGAGTTTGCATTGCGGCATAGCCTGCGAATGACGCAGTGCATAAGCATAAGAATTGCATGACGATAAAGTTGTAACCTCCGTGGTGGACACAAATACACATTCCATGGGATTACACGTTGCTTGGAATAAAAAAAAATGTACGCGTCACCGTTGGTTGTAACGCGTTTAAATAACCACTTTACTGAAGCTTTACTTCACCGAGATTCAAAAGTGTGCGTCTGTATCGCATATTTATAAATATCTTTCATTTGTGCATTCATCTAATGGAATTGTTCAATTAGTCCTTGCTTTTTGGGTTTAATGATTCTATCATTTCTTTTATATATTGTAACTTATAAACCCCTATTCCACTAGCCCGACTCTTGGCTGATCCCTGATTTTATAGGCAATACGTCCAATGCTTGGGGATCATCATCGCCATGATCGTCTCTACTGCGTGCGCTTCGTACCTGTTGAAGACGAAGACAAGACCACGTTAGTGCGAGGTCGCTGAGAAGCAGCAGTTGGGCCTTTCCGTTTGCGTGCAATTACCACAAAAGGTAAGCGTGGCCTTAAATTAGCACTATCTATAGGTCGTGCTGCCGCCCCCATCTAAATCCGATTAATAAGGCGTAAAATTGACGCGCCGCTGCTTATTCTGCCATAGAAGTGACAGCGATAGCTGAGGCGCCATCCGACTGCAATGCGTGCCTGACACTGTTCGTGTTACGATTTATTTACGTGTTATCATACCTTCAGAGAGTCCAGTGCGCAGTGCAGAGGGAGTAGGCCCATAAGCTTGCAAACAATCATATATGAATAATAAAAAAAGGAACAGTGAAAAACTCCAAAGCATTCTATAGGCATCAAAAAGTAGATTAAAAAAAGAAAGAAAAGTAAATGCAAGTCCCCCCCCCCCCGCGCCCAGAAAAATATCACCGATGAATACGATACTCTTTTTTGTGAAATTTGAGCACAGCTCCATACGTGTTTTCATTTCGCGCATCAATATTTCGTATAATGATTATATAGGTACACGGTTTATACTAGGAAGAGAACGCTGTGAGTAGCTTAGCTGGCGCGGACAATCTGTCTTGTGTAGTACATTGCAAACGGAGTGAAGTGTGGCGCGACTGACTCGCTAATCTGGATATCGCGAGAGGCAGCGCGTAGGTGATGCGTGGGCGCGATTCACAGCAGCCGCCATGCAGCTCATGCAGCGCTGTGTTTCCATAAAGACAATGGTCCCTACTCTGACGCCATATCGTAGCCATCGTCACCTCACAGCCCGTCTTGCAAGGCACTACGCTTTATTTTCGCACGCTTTTGTTCCACCAACGACCAGAGCGGGGCTTCGTCGCGGGGAAATCGTGCCACCAGCGTCAACGGCGACAGAACCTAAGGGAGCGTCGCATCGAGCTTTATTCGTAACCACTCCCCATCGAGCCTTGCAGGAGCAGTGATCCCCGTAGCACACGCTGGTGCCGCGGACTGACTTCAGCAGCTGACGCCGTGGACGAGTGTAGCCCTTCCCAGCTCACGCCACCCTGCTCTCCCCCTCGGAAGCGCAGATAAGATGGCCCACGCGGCTGAAGATTCCTTGGCCACCGGCAACTCAGTACATGTGCAGGCCTTCTCCCCTCCGCTCCTCCTCCGCCCCCACCTAATGCTCTCACTGTAGCCTTCTCCTCCACTTACCTCCTCGCGCGTACTTTCATCTCCCGCTGCGCTCCACGTTCGCTCGGTTACGAAGTGTTGCAACACTGACGCTCATCGAAGGGTCGGGCGCCTAAGAGCTGCGCTCTAAAAATTGGTTATGGAAGTCTTAAATGACGGTGAGTCGCCTGTAGTGGCGATAGATGAGGAAAGGTGGCTCCCCTCTGCAAGGGTGTCTAGCATAACAAATGTAAGAACACGTCATTGGCACATCGAGGAACGGCTGCCTTACACAACTGCCATCGACACGCGATGAAACTTAACATAGCTGTGAAATCAGTTGATAGAAGACATTGTGATTGAACGGTGATGGCACATTTTGTGTAGTAAAGACGCCCTAGTTGCTGCAGCCAGTCTCAAAGTTAAACAACATAAGTATCAATTTCTTAAGCAATATACAATTGCTCAGAGCATTAATAGTTGAAGATGTGATGGGTACGAGAGGTAAAGCGCTTAATAGAACCATATGAGATCAGTCATGCAGCATGACGAGTCATTCATAACACAGTAAAGCGAGTTAACAAAATGCGATGTTGCTTCAGATATTATATTGGCGCCGCCGCTGTCTGTATTTCTACTCATTGTTGGTTGCGGTGGTTAATCATCAGCTTACTAGAAGCCAAACATTTTTCCCAGTGATAGAGAATTACCCTTGCCTTACGCCCGCTGACGCCATATTATGCCTACAGGTTTCCTAATTTCATCGCAACCACCTACTTCGCTGCCGTCCTCATCCACACTTCCTCTTCTCGTCCATTCTTTGACTGGTTATCCGCCCTGCGTACGCCTTACATGGCTTGCCCTGCTTTATTTTACTTCGTTTTAATATCAAATATATTGTCTACGCCCGTTTGGTCACTAATGCACTACGCAGTTAATGGTACATTCGGCTGGTCGCTTCCCAGCGCTCTAGAGCGTTCACGCGGCGCGTTTTACATTCGGCTGGTCGAAATTGAGCGCTCTGAACACATTCGTTTGGCTCATTCAGGGCGCCACGCTCCAGCTCAGATTGCACGGAGGCACTCCTACTTTAAACCTGGAAACACTACCTAGATCCCACAGAAACTTGATCACGTGGCTACTCCGATTGCTCTGGGATCAGCTAGCACGTTCGGCTGGGGCAGGCTTCCTCCGGCTCCAATCTCGAGAAGGCTACGCATCGCTACAAACCGAGTTATAGTGCGCTATAAACCAATCAAATGTACCATAAGGTAAGTTAGCATATCCTATGTTCAAGCACAAGAAAGTACAGGAACGCGAGTAAGCCAGCGAGAGAGCCGTTTTGTTGTTATACTTTACCGTGACCTTTATACAGGAACAAACATACCATCTGTGAGCACTTCTAAAGGATGGGCACTGATCTCTCACATATAACAGCACATGCGCATCATCCTGTGCTTTGACCTCGGGTGCTTTATTGCAGAGAAAAGCTATGGCAGACACGCCTCAGGCAGCGCTGAAAGCCAAGCGACAAAGCAACTTGAGTGTGAACCCCAAGTATACGGTCACGTGGCATGGCTTCCTAAACATTGGTGAAATAGTGAGTGCCTTATTTTCGTCATTTCACTATTTTTCGCTGTCGCACAAAACAATATTTGTACTCTATAAGCTGGTGTAATGCAACTTGCCACCACAACGGAACTACCACACTGTAGGACTCGACTGCGAATGCACGTACATCGTATTTTCTTGTTGTTGGAGCTGTGGAGCCGCTTTTGTGCCAAACCACCTGAAGAAATTTGTTCGGTTATACTGGGTAGCTGACTAAGGCAACTTTGATCAGCAATATAAGTAAATTTCGTAAACACGCATTGTCTGTCATATACCCATTCGCTTCCTTTCCTCGTGAGTTTAGGAAAGCGACCAGAATACGAATTGGAATAAACACAGTGAAAATTTCTAATTCATTTCTGGCGCGTCAGACCTTTTATACACATGATTTTCCAGCGCTTTGTCTCTCTATCTCGTCCGTTGTTATGCTCCGCTTTTCCTTCTAATCAACATGCGACAGTAATGAGAAAACGTTTCCCTCTAAGTTCCGTGTAATTGTGCTGTTTCAAGTGAAGTGCGCAAGTTGTGGACTACCCGCCAGTCGAAACCCTACGCAGGTGACGGCCATTTCGGCCCTGGTGGCCGTCATGCTGTCTTCCAACGATAGCTTGGCTGCCGAGCTGATGGTGGTGTCGTCGTTTGCCTACGGCTACATCTCGCTCATGATGCTCGCGGGCGGCATCGTGTCCCCTTACACGCAAGCATTGCTGCCGCTGTCGCTATACGTGAGTCGAAAGCTCTCTGATAGGCGGAGTTACCCGCCGAGGCCCCTCTATTACTTTTTTTTGCTGTTGAACGCGAGGTGGCGGATTCAGCTTCCGCGACAGGTACATCGGTCCAATTGGGGGAAGAACGCAAAAATAAAAAAAATAAAAGCTTCTGTTCGAAGGTTTAATGTTCGCTAAGCAACGCTTGCCAAATTTATCTGGGAGCCCCTGCTACGGATTCCAAAAACCCAGGTGTGCCTTTGAGGAGTTAAACCTCATCGTCAACCAACATGGTGGACAGCGCAGGGGACGGGACATGGGATGCACGAAGGGTACAGATGTGCGTGGATCTTTTGCGCTGTATCTTTCAATGTTCAAAACTGAAAAAAAAGCCAAGTGACCCGGGTTATAACCCTTTAAATCAATAAATAAATTAGTCAGTCAGTCAATCACCCAGGTCATAACCCCCAATCAATCAATCAATCGCTCAGAAATGAAGCATACGTGTCCCAGTGGTTTCGATGGCTTGTTGGAGAATACGAGGTCTAAATCATCTTTAGACAGACAGACAGACAGACAGACAGACAGACAGACAGACAGACAGACAGACAGACAGACAGACAGACAGACAGACAGACAGACAGACAGACAGACAGACAGACAGACAGACAGACAGACAGACAGACAGACAGACAGACAGACAGACAGACAGACAGACAGACAGACAGACAGACAGACAGACAGACAGACAGACAGACAGACAGACAGACAGACAGACAGACAGACAGACAGACAGACAGACAGACAGACAGACAGACAGACAGACAGACAGACAGACAGACAGACAGACAGACAGACAGACAGACAGACAGACAGACAGACAGACAGACAGACAGACAGACAGACAGACAGACAGACAGACAGACAGACAGACAGACAGACAGACAGACAGACAGACAGACAGACAGACAGACAGACAGACAGACAGACAGACAGACAGACAGACAGACAGACAGACAGACAGACAGACAGACAGACAGACAGACAGACAGACAGACAGACAGACAGACAGACAGACAGACAGACAGACAGACAGACAGACAGACAGACAGACAGACAGACAGACAGACAGACAGACAGACAGACAGACAGACAGACAGACAGACAGACAGACAGACAGACAGACAGACAGACAGACAGACAGACAGACAGACAGACAGACAGACAGACAGACAGACAGACAGACAGACAGACAGACAGACAGACAGACAGACAGACAGACAGACAGACAGACAGACAGACAGACAGACAGACAGACAGACAGACAGACAGACAGACAGACAGACAGACAGACAGACAGACAGACAGACAGACAGACAGACAGACAGACAGACAGACAGACAGACAGACAGACAGACAGACAGACAGACAGACAGACAGACAGACAGACAGACAGACAGACAGACAGACAGACAGACAGACAGACAGACAGACAGACAGACAGACAGACAGACAGACAGACAGACAGACAGACAGACAGACAGACAGACAGACAGACAGACAGACAGACAGACAGACAGACAGACAGACAGACAGACAGACAGACAGACAGACAGACAGACAGACAGACAGACAGACAGACAGACAGACAGACAGACAGACAGACAGACAGACAGACAGACAGACAGACAGACAGACAGACAGACAGACAGACAGACAGACAGACAGACAGACAGACAGACAGACAGACAGACAGACAGACAGACAGACAGACAGACAGACAGACAGACAGACAGACAGACAGACAGACAGACAGACAGACAGACAGACAGACAGACAGACAGACAGACAGACAGACAGACAGACAGACAGACAGACAGACAGACAGACAGACAGACAGACAGACAGACAGACAGACAGACAGACAGACAGACAGACAGACAGACAGACAGACAGACAGACAGACAGACAGACAGACAGACAGACAGACAGACAGACAGACAGACAGACAGACAGACAGACAGACAGACAGACAGACAGACAGACAGACAGACAGACAGACAGACAGACAGACAGACAGACAGACAGACAGACAGACAGACAGACAGACAGACAGACAGACAGACAGACAGACAGACAGACAGACAGACAGACAGACAGACAGACAGACAGACAGACAGACAGACAGACAGACAGACAGACAGACAGACAGACAGACAGACAGACAGACAGACAGACAGACAGACAGACAGACAGACAGACAGACAGACAGACAGACAGACAGACAGACAGACAGACAGACAGACAGACAGACAGACAGACAGACAGACAGACAGACAGACAGACAGACAGACAGACAGACAGACAGACAGACAGACAGACAGACAGACAGACAGACAGACAGACAGATAGATAGATAGATAGATAGATAGATAGATAGATAGATAGATAATACGACCATGTCATGGCCGACGCAGCAATGGCAATAAGCCGAGCAGAATAACTTATGGGCATAACCAAAAGTTGTTGCTGGGTTAGTTGCCGTACGTTGACAGAGATGTCAAGAAAGCAACACGCGAGCACTCACTAGTCAGTCTTTAAAGTTAGGTATGCAATGACCAGGTATGCGTCACTGATGTCCTTTGGGCACAGTGTGCTAACAACTTTCTCCATGCATGCTGTCGGGTCACTATCACAGTATCTGCTGTACCACCTCATTGGCAGCGCCTTCCTCTTGCTCAGCGGCGGTTGGCTCATGGGCGTGGCCAAGGGCGAGTTCCTCATGCAGGTCGCGGCGGTGAGTGCGCATGCGCGGTAGTCTTGGCCCCTTCGTGCTTACTACAGGATAAGAAATGCAGGCTGTTCGAGACATCATTAGGAAAAGCGAAGCCTTCCGTAAGGATGAAACCTCCAACTGTGTGTTTCAACAGCAACCTGGAGAAGCGCCCAGTATTTTGTATTCTTTTTTTATTAGATTGAAATGCTTCATTAGCAGTAGCAAACCGAAGAAGCGTCTAGGTGTATTTATTGTTCTTAACTTAAAATAATCATTAAAGAACTTATTAGTTACCTTATATACGGCGCATATGTCAATTATATGTTTTAGAACAATTCGTAAACAATAATTTCAAATTGCGGCGCGCTCTCTGGTCCGTGGCTCTTTTTTTTTCTGCGTTAAAAAAGACATGTGAGAAAGAAATTCCGATACGACTTTCCGCTTCCAAGCGCTTTAGGCTTTCAAGCCCCTAATTATCTAAACAAAGCGAACTTTTGTATGCCTTCTTTTTTGGGCTATTGCGCGTCGGCTCGGTCAGCTTCTTGTCCAGTTAGGCGGGTCGGCCCTGGTGATAGTGCACTAGTAAACTGGGCTGATCCCGGAGATGGCGTGTGAAAAGGGAGCCGATCCCGGATTCAGTGAAATTCGGGGCAGCGTTGATCACGCGAGTCGCGTGTTGGCTGTCTCCGCGTCTTTCTGGCTTGTCAGGCAGGCACACGTATTTGTTAGGCTGAAAATGCGGTGCCAAGGACGAGAAGCTTTATAGCACTGATCTAATCACAATACGAAAACTTCGCTTCGCATATACTATAAAGTATGCGTTGGATCTGCTTTGTCTTGTTTTGTTTTTTCACTCCCCGAAAACCTAAGAGAAAGGATCGCACCGCGTCAACAAAACGTTTTTTTTTTTCTTGACAGGGTTCCGGAATTGGCTGCGGGATAATGCACTTTCTGCACGGCCTGTACACCTTCGTGACGGTTTTCCACCAGCCCGAGTGAATGGTGCCATCGCTTAGACTTTTCGCGTCTTTATATATAAAAAGATTGTGACTCTACCCGTTGTGAAGTCCGTTTATCGCTTTCCATAGAAAAAACATCGTTGGTGTTAGAGAAGCAACACGAGAGACCACAAACCCGCAGACAATATAACGTAAGTCAACCGCAACTGCGCCAAGCATGCGTTGGAAAGTAACATACCCGCATTCAGAGGACGATGATCATGCGTATCCGGCCATACGTTTCACCAGTGTTCTAACTGCAGAGAGATTCACTCAAACAGCTGCCTCTGTTTGAGCGACATGTACCAGTATAGTTACGGTTAGAATGCATGCGCGGTGGTTCTGCCGACACCGTGATGCCAGTAGTCCTCGCTACTATTCCGATGTACTTCGAGGCAACGCTGAGGGGAATTCCGCGGACGGTGCGAGTGCATAGACCTTTCGAGTGAAGACTGCAGGTGGCGTCTCCGCAACTCAACTCCTGTTGTAGAAACTATTCATTCTCGTCTCCCTGCTCTTTGGAACAAACACAACATGTTTCTTACCATAGTTGCCCTGCAACCTTTTTTACCGGCATACTTTCTTGCGGCAGTGGTGGCGTATAGTGAAACGCGTCATAAAATCAATCGCTGGGCCACGTGTAGCGATGGTCATCATGTGATCTCATTGCACAAGCGGCACCGAAATTTTCGTCCACAAGGAAGTTGTTACAAAGACACGTGTACGAGGGAAACTGCCAGGTGTGCTGCGAGTTTGGTGGGGAGTGACAAAGCTGGCAACGTGAGCTGCTTTAAAATGCAATAAACAAATAAATTGGGCAACGTTTGTGGGAATCGAGCTGGTCGGAACAGCAGTGTCTCAACCTGCAAACTTCGCGAAAAAGACCTTCTTGTTTTTGTCGCCTATTATGACCAAAGACAACGGTTTTAAGATCGTTTCCCGAATCTGCGTTTATGTAATCTCAATACGGCATGATGATGGCAGTGACAATGGCAATGACGACGTCAGTGATGACGGAAGTGATGACAGACGACGGCGCAAAGTACCTTTTGCAGGGTCACTTGATTTCACCTGCAAAAGTTCTAATTTCTTACCATGAACAACAACAATGCTCTTAGTAAAGCGATTCCTGAATCAGCGCGGTTGTTCAATATTTTGCGTAATCTCATTACGACATGGTCACGGGGGTGAAGACAGACGGCAGTTCTAGGCACATTTTACAAGCTTACTTCACTGACGTGTAAGCGTCTTCCCTGTTATGACCAATGACAACGGTCTCGTCATACTTGTGAGCCGACTCAGACTCACCTGCAGACCGACCCGATTCTGAGTGAGCTAGCGCGGATCCTAGGTGTGTGAGTCTGAGTCCGAGTGAGCCTGTACTAGCAGAATTTTGGCTAATCTCAGTCCGAGTGATTAGCGAAAAAATATGTATATTTTGCGAATAAGTCCGCGTGAGTTCAGTTTATTTTCCAACCTATGGAAACCAAGTAGAGGGTTGCCTGAAAGCTCGCAGTTTTTCAATTTATAGTGTAATAATACTAGAACATCATTCACATCATTGAGAGATGACAGACGATAGTGTTAAGCACCTTGTACATGTTCGCTTGGTTCACCTGCAATCATATTTTATTGCCTAGCATGTCCAACAACGGCTCAGCAGAGAGTTTTCTTAATTCGCGTGGTCCTTCAGTATTTTGTGCAATCTCACTGCGAGATGATGGCGGAGGTTACAGCGCTACAGGCAACATTTACAGGCCCACTTGATTCACCTGCAAAAGTTATCAGGCTTAGGTAGCAATAACTTTTTTTTCTTCTACAGCTGCTCTTAATGCTTCTGCAGGCATAAAGGGGGACTTGCGTCAGACTTTCTTTGAAGGTTACTCAAGGAGCCTTGCCGCAGCCGCAAAATGAAGGCATGCAGCCGTTTCTAAAGAAGTACTCTCGTAACTCGGGGACAGACAACAAACATGTGCACAACAAGGACACCGCAATAAGGAACTTTCGTTGTGGTCTTTTAAATATTTGAAATATCCTAAATATATTAAATACCGTTTAAATATTCACACATGAGTAACTTGTCAATTTATCGCAAAAAAAATTGACGAACAATCATGCACTAATTAGTTTCTTTCCAACAGATTGAACTTACGTGAAGTTGGTAGTTTTTTTGCAAAATCGGAACAACAAAAATGCGCCCCTTTTGACACGTGTGCTCGATCTTCGCCAGTATAACCTTTGTGTTGGCGTTTCGAAGGATATCTGAAGTGATGGAAGTTTTTGTAGCGCTTCCGGCTTGCGCATGCGTTTCTTTGAAACTCGAACGAAGCAGAACTGCCTCCTATTTGAAGAAACTTCTCCACCTGTAAAGAGAGGTAGACCAATCAACCAACATGTGAACGATTGAGTTATTCATGTCATTGGCAAGACGATCAGTCATTTATTTTGTGAATCGGACAGCCTTACAGTGTTCAGAGAATGATAAAGGGCGAAATCATTTTCGTTCTCGCTTTTTTATCTATAGGGTTACCTCAAAAACAAAAATCCGTGAAAACTAAATTTGTAATCTTTTTTCAGACATTTCAGAATTCTTAAATCAAACATTTCGCAAATCATAGTCATAAATCAAACGTTCAAAGCGTTTTAAAAAAGATATTTGAGAGAACATGACCGGAATACCGCCAGTATCCGCTTGCTTTAGCTCTCTTAAATGCGCTAAAACAATCAGGCAATGTTCAGTCGACAACAATCTAAACTTTCAGCGTGAACTACCACAGGAAGCTGTAAAGGACTGGTGGGAAAGGATTATCGAATAGTTATGCCATTGAGTGAAAAAAAAATGTGCGTCAGATGTTTCTTTTTTTTTTTCCTACATGGATATCTATATATCTTTGTGTGGAGCCTCTCGGCAATTCATTACATTATTAAATAAAGTTTAGGTGATAATAGTTAATTAGTACAGCCGCCAAATAGCCACCCGTTATCGTCATGATTCGTTTTTTTAAATTCTTTCTCTGTCGTTGCTTTGTGCGTGTCTTTTTAGCCACAATTATGCCTAAGAGTATGCGAGATCAGCCCTTGCATTTACGCGTGCTGCCCCTTAAAACCACGCGAAGCCCCACGTGTCATTTTTAATTAAAATTTTTGCAAAATGAGAGGTCTTATGTGCCAAAACTACGACATGAGGCAGACCATAGCAGGGATCTCCCGATTAATTTTGACTACTGGGGGTTCTCAAACAAACGCCTAAATCTAAGTAGGCTAGCGTTTCTGCATCCTGGCCTTGTAGAAATGGGGCTGGTGCGGTCGGGAATCGAGCCCACGGCCTCGTGCTTACAAGCGCGACGCCTTAGCCACGAAGCCATCGCGGTGAAATAAGCGGTCGTTGCTACTCTGAATTTGCTACAAAAAAAGTTTTATTCTATGAAAACTTGGCACAAAGCACATATATAGCAGCGTTTCTGATACGCTAGAGGGAGCTTTTCAGTTGTTGATAGTTCAAGGAACCATTTAATAATATTTCTATCACCAAAAATAAATCTAACCTATAAGCATTCTTTTTCTTTCTTTTTCTCTCTTTTTTTTTTTTTTGCGAAAACTTTTTGATGTGAAATGTCGTTTTGACTTTACAGGGCTTCAATGTCCAACCGCATTTCCATATCAAGGAAAATTAGTAATATCTTACGCATCTTCATTTCTCAAGATTTATTGCACATTTGTACTAAAAACGTTATGTTATTTTATCACTTATTTAGTATAACAAACAATTAACTAACAAGTGGCCTGCTAACCTATCCACAACTGATAACTCGCTCCAGAATATTAAAAACGCTACTATAGTGTATACGCGTCAAGTTTTCAGTGCTTAAATAATAATTTCGGTGTATCAAAATATAGGGTGCCGCATATATGATGCACCGGGACATTACAGGGTCAGACTAACTCAAAGACCAGCTGACCCACTCGTTGCGGCCGTTGGTGTCGTAGCAGCTCGCACTGGGCTCGTGCCCGTGCTTGAATAAGCACGGCGGTTCGTTGAGCACGGCGCACTTTGTTGGACAACTTGGGGTGTGGGGCCAGCGCCAAGCTCTGATGCGGACACGGTGGCCGGTGCGGTGATTCGCTTGGTCGACGACGTCATCGGCTTGAATGCCACGGTCAACATTGACGACAAGTCGTTGACGCAGCTGCTAGCTCCTCCTGCGTAAACATGTTCGCTGTGCACTCCCATAACTAAGAAACTGGCAAGTCGCGGATCAGACGCGTTTATTTTTTTATTTATTATTTCATTTAGTTCCTAACCTCGACTAAAGCGGTACCTTCTTAAAGATGTTATTATTTGTAGACGTTACAGAGACACCAAGGACAAATGCTAAATTGAAATATGCGTGTATATATCTACACTAAGGCACATATTTTCAGTCTACTTAGCTATTCAATATGTACTGCATAAATGGAAGTCCATAGAGTAGAGGTTAAAGTATAACAATTCAACGCAGTATATGGGAATGCGTCTCATACGTACTGGGCGCAGTTTCTGCACTGTGTTGTACATAGATTCGTATATTTATTCGTTTACAGCTTTCTCCGGGCGAAGAAAGCATTTTATGGTGGAGAAAATTGAGCTTGAGAGCCAAACATCACTTTTTTTTTGTCTTCTGCATAAAACACAAGAACGGTGGCGTTATTCAGTGAGGTTACAAGATTCACAGTCTCCGTGTTCACGAATTGTGATTCCTTTCACGAATAAAACAAGCGCAAGAGAGAAGATAGGCTGAATATTGTTCTTTCGCCGGTTGATATGTTACTTCTTTTAATTCGTAATTTTATATAACTATCCATGGGCAGTCGATGTCACAGTCTGTGGAGTCCTAGAAAACTGCATCCGGGAATTCGGTCTTTCATAATATGTTGTTTCCTGATATGCCGAATCTTTTCTCTATTTAGAACGGTTAACTGCACATTTTAGGCGAGTAGATAGCTTGTTCAAGTAGTTCTCCTTGGTATTTCCGTTCAAACAAAGTGATAGACGGGCACCATTTGAAAGCTTTGCAGAGCAGAAGCTTTGGACCCTTTGCCTGTATCCACCGCGAACAAAAGCTGTGCAGCTGGAAATGATGCTATAAGGTACCTTAGTTATGGCATAGGACTTAAAGAACGTACATGCATCACGGAAAAAAAACAGCGCCAAACTCTCTCGCTCACACACACACATAAACACACAAAAGTACCCCATATGTATATTTGTATCTACGCTTCAACGTGCACATACCATGAACACGTTTGTCCCTTATCAAGAAACACAATTTCTTTTTTCGTTAAAACGATGGTCGGATAGCTGAAGCATATGTATATTCTGCCTTCTGGATGTGCTATGCTGCAATGATTAAGGGATTCAATGTCTTTATGCCACGCAATGATGTTATAGTATTAGCATGGAGGATCAGCAGCAGCAACAGCAGCAGCCTATCTTTATATCCAATACAGGCCGAAAGCCTGTATTTTACCCCTGTCTCGCGCTGGATGATTTACCCCTGTCTTGCGCTAGATGATTCAAACTTGCGCCTTCAAAATTCCTAATTTCATCACTCCACCTAGTTTTTTGTCGTCCTCGACCGCGCTTTTCTTACCTTGGCACTCATACTGTGACTCTAATGGTCCACCGGTAATGTACCCTACGCATTACATGGCTTGCCTAGCTCCATTTTATTCTCTTAAGGTCAGTTAGAATATCGGCTATTCCGTTCGCTCTCAGATCGACACTGCTCTATTCCTGTCTCTTAACGTTACGCCTAACAGCCTAACGTTTTTCGTTCTATCGCTCTTTGCGCGGTCCTAACTTGTTCGCGAGCTTCTTTGTTAACCTCCAAGTTTCTGCCCCGTATGCTAGCACTAATAAAATGCAATGACCGTACACTTTTCTTTTCAACGACAGTGGTAAGCTCCCAATCAAAATTCGGTAATTCCTGCTGTATGCACTTCAAACCATTTTTATTCGTCTGTAAGTTTCCTTCTCATGATCAGGGTCCCCTGTGAGTAATTGACCTAGATAAACGTACTCATGTACAGACACTTGAGCCTGACTGGCCATCCTGAATTCTTGTTTCCTTGTCAGGCATTTGAACATTACCTTTGTTTTCTACATATTAATCTTCAATCACACTCCTACACTTTCTCGGTTAAGGTCCTCAATCAATATTAGCGCAGTCCGGCATAAGCTCGCATGCTAACATACTAAGATCATTGCGGGATATAACGATATTGTGACTCAGTTGAACACTGGAGCATACCACACGTATAAGACAAAATGTACACGCAACATCCCTCCGTCAATTGCTTTAACGGAAAAATTGCTTTTATTGATAAGTGGCAAACGTGTTGATGTGTAGACGTGTACGTGCAGGTGGAAGCGTTGTTAGAAATGTAGGGGGCGTTTTACGTGTTACTTGTTACGTTTGCTTATTTACTTTTCCCTTGTAAGGAGTGTGATATATAAATAGCCATGCCTTCAATAAAGGTTTAGTCTTTAGTTCAATGCTTTGCCTGTTCTTTCTACGTTCGTGTTAAACAGCGCCGTTTTTTCCACGATGTATATGCTACTAGTTCGCCGAGATGTCAGCTATCATCAAAAAACTATACTGCTTGATTCCTGTATCAAAATAGGTTACCGCAAAATCTGCGAACCCCGTTGAATTCTTTGCCGCCGAGGCAGTTGGCGCTTCTGACGGAAGCATGCAAGGTTTTCACATACGTCAATGAAGCATAAAGTTAAGTTTAACCACGGAAAGCTCAGGCATGTAAGATGCGTTAAGGATTCATGAACTGTTTGTAAAACCAATTTGACGCGCCCGAGCGTTCATGCACAAGGGAGATGAACGTATATGCTGCGATATGTTGCTGCAAGCAACCAAGGTGCGTGTCGTCTGCTGCAACACTGCTAAGAAGATGCAGATTTCTCGGCAATAGAACGGTGACGCCATTTGTCGCCACGTGGTTTGCGGCAGAGGTAGCATATGGCACCACCTTTCGTTGCAGTGACATCGCGAACTACCTGCGTGTTACCGTGGACTAAGCTTCGTTTTTTTTTTTTTCTTGATATCAAGAAACAATCTCAAGAAGAGCGCCGAGATTACGCCCGAACTTTGCTACGGAGGTCACATAAAGAGTATAAGCCTTCAACCACATTCACTTCCCGTGAAGTGGGCAAATGGGCTGGAAATGGCGACCCGTTCGGCCTCAAGTGAGCAGGCCTATAGGAAGTCCAGGTGCCGCCATGTAAGGCAATGATGTAATTTTTGTTGCGTAGTCTGCAAGAGACTTAGACGAGCGCCGCTTCTGTGGTAAAAAATGCTTTTACATTGTGCTGAACAAGAATGAATCACTCACCTGCGCCAGTATATATATAATTACCTGTATGATCTGTAACTGCAAAATTTATTCACTGTAAGCAATATTGTCAGCATTATGTGGCCGGGAAGATGTACCTTCAAGGCAGCATGACAAATATTAGAGACATGGTGAGATGACCTTTCATCTCCGCAGGTATTGCATGCTGTCCTACTTATACAGATTATACCTACCATTCTGTAAAGGGACTCTGCTGTAATTAAAGAAATGAAAATATCAAATATAAGAAAACTTTCCCTCCCACGCTGCATACATGTAATGACCCGCCGTGGTGTCTTAGTAGCTACGGCTTGCGCCAGATTCCCTGCAGAAGTTGTTGCTATTGAAGATAACCACGCTTTTCGGCAAGCCCTAAATACCATTGTCTTAAGTAGCACTTACTTCATAATTGTCGCCCACTATACACGTTTGTATTTTGTTGTAATTTTGTAACCCCTCCCTTCTGCAATGCCTCTGGACCTGAGTGCATTATAAATAAATAAATAAATAAATAAATAAATAAATAAATAGCACTGTATAACCCCCACAACGCCTTTTCAATGCTTCAAGCAGTTTATCCGCTGCTGTGTACACAAAGCTTAGATGAGTTCTTATGAAGGAAGAACAGGGAATGTAGGTCCTCATTTTAATGCGGGAAAAAGAAAAAGAATCGTATGTTAAATTGCGGAGCCATATGACGGCTGCCGTTCACTATACCTCACGACATGCAGTTGTGCCCTACGAACCAGGGTAGCGTTACAATAAGGCGCGACCAGCGCGTTCTCTGCACTGGCGTTTTCTTACCCCACGATTCACACGCCGAGGGACCTGCAAACATGTAAAGCGTTCCATTTGGGGTACCGAAAACGCAGCATGAAACTAGAGCCAACCTGGCCAGTGTGGAGCCCTAGAGGAGTACGTCTGAATGGTTATTGTGTTGTTACGCCCGCGACGAGCGTTCCAAGCGCGTTAAGGAAGCGGGAATGTGAACAAGCTTTGTAGCACACGTGTCAACAAGTAAGGCCAGAAACACAGTGATCTCAATTCACACAAATAAGTATAGTAGTACGAGGACAAGCATACACACGTACCAAGTTCAGACATTTGGACTGAACATGAGGAAGGGGGGAAAACAAACGAAATCACAAAAGAACCAAAATGATCAGAACGATAGAGGAACGTGGTAGGGGAAGAGGAATGAATGTTTATATACCCCATACCCGCGGTGAGATCTGGGCAACAAAAAATATCGATATAAAGAAAACCGCTGTTTCTTTTCTTATTGTTTAAATTTGGCATTATTTGCGCGGAAAAAAATAAATCAGCCGGAAGACGTTAAGTTTCTAAACGAGTTACTTCGTTAATAAAGCGTGTCGTTCTCAAGTACACGTCTTTTATGTAGATGCAGATGTACAGCCTTGTGAGTTGGTGGCACATACCCATTCTGGGGGATTTGCCAAGAACAAAGCATATTATAAGAAATAAGAAATATAAAATACATTAAAGCGATAGTCGCGAATATCTATAGACTGAAATCAAAACGATGAGATTGGAAAGTTTAAATGACCGGAAATATTAAAGTCAAAATTAAGAGCTCAAATCGCAGTGACAGTACATCGAAATGCTATGACTTTCCTTTCGCTGTGCTCAAGAGTCGAGGAACTCAAGGAAAGCAAATTAGTAATGGTCCTATCTAATTCTAGAAGGCGAAACGTTATTCTGTAATGTTATATTCAATTTAAGTAAGTGAGTAATAAATAAATAATAAGGATAATGCGTATCCTCTATCTTTATTTGTCTTTAATGTGTCATAATTTGCAACGCGTTGTCTCTTTATCTTCCTTTGATGTTAAAAAAAGCGTATCCAATGTGCAGTGGTACTATTTTTTGTTATTTGCCCCTCACTTGTGACGGGATGCAAAATACCACAAATCATCACGGCACACGGCCACAAACCCACGCCTACACGGGTTCTCCAAGCTAACATTAGTCAAGCTTTTCAACGAAAAATAATTTAGAAATACACGGTGCAAGATACGACCATAAGACCTACAGTATTCGAACACCGTAGGTCTTATAATGGTATCTTGCACTGTTTTTTCTTTCATCATTTTTCTTCTTTTTTTTTTCTTTTTTCGTTGAACAGCTCGGTAAACGTTAGCTGGGACACATGGTTTATACTACACAACGGGTAACAAATCATTCCGAAAATATTCGAGGCTGCAAATGTTTGGCACTTCTTCATCTCTGAAACTTTGATCACAAGTTCTTTATCACACGCATAAAGCGTACATATTCCCTTAGGTACATAAAATGTAAACGTACATGCCCAAGCCCCAGAGGGATATGTATCCGTTGGATAATGGGCAACCAATGCGCAAACATATTGCTGTGGTGCCTGCACCACACCAGGCTGCATGCGTTTAATCTTATGGCCCTTCTTTTTTTGATGAGGCATGCTTAGCGTCAAATCACCCGGAAAAAGAAAAGAAGTTACACTCAGACACGGCCACGCTGAATACCAACATGCGGAAGCAATTAACATTGCCTCGTATTTCCTCTATTTCAATCGTATTACATCTTGCTTGCTAAATTTTTATTAACAACTGACAAAAACCTGACCGCATCAGTCACAATTGCTGTTATCACGCGCCTTTGGCTCTCCCTCTGGCTTCTCCGCCATTTCTTGAACGCATGCGCAGCCTCATCGCCATCGCCTCCCGCTTCCGCACGTCGACTGCCAGGTGCGGAAACCGCCAGCTTTCTGCCAACCCATCTACAAGCTGCGTTTTGACTTTCGACTCACCGCATGGCTACGTACCGTAAGCGACCTCTGCGTGAACGGATAATGTGTGAATGGACGTTGCACAGGCGGCTCCCGAACGTACAACAGAAATGGCCAACACTGTGAAGGATTTGAGTGGTTCACGTAACTCCCTCTCACACGAACCTATAGGAGGTTCTAAATATTCCGGAAAGATAGACCTCGCGGTCACTTACGCAGACGGACGAAGCGATATGCAGCCGTACTTCTAAAGAAAACGAAGTTCGGGCCACAGAGAATCTCAGAATGCATGGCTTTTCTGTTTTCTGGAAAGAAATTATACGTTAAGCAAAGATAAGAACGTAATTTTAAGCACTATGACAAAATCTTTCTTTTTATTAAGGAACTGAACTCAAGTGGAACAATGAACTGCACAATGATGCCATTCTGGGATGCCGAACTCTGAATTTTCTTTCGCAGAAGAGCCATATTACCAAGATTACCAGCCCAACGCAGCTACAGATCGTAAGTACACGTGTTCACAGTGTTTATTTGTTCGTGTCGAGTGATGCGGACTTTTCCCAACACACGGCGCTATGCCGCTTCGCGTTTATTTTTATTTTTTGTCTTACGAGTAGCAATAACGAAGAAATGTGTTCGAAAGCCCTGGTTTAGAGAAATATTACTCATGCATCTCAACATGGGAATCCTTCAGGGTGCGTTTTTCGCCTATCAGATAAAGTCAAAATTTATGTTACAGAAAATACATACAATCAGAATTTTTTTAACAAACCAAAGCACATGTCTACCATCCACGCAACCCGTGACATACTTGACACATCAAGGATCTCAGCTGGAAAGTATTTTTGTGGAGTTAGTGGAATCAGAAGCAAGAGAGCTATTAACAGAAATTCGTGTTTTCTGTTTCAGTCAATTCCACCTCTACTGTGTGCCAGAAGTGTGCTACTAAAAGCGCACTATAAGGACGATGGCGTGACGTCGGCTGACCATGTAGAAAAGAAAAAAGAACGACAAAGGTGTTATTATTTATAAACGTCAAGTCTGATTCACGTTGCACTCTTTATTCCTCGGTAAATATGGGGAAAAATCGAACGTCGATCAGGAAGTACACCCGTCTGGCGAAAATGACGAATTTGGCGAATTTGAATTGACGAATTTCCCAGAAAATGCGAGCCGTGCCATGGGAAGCCACACTTTCAAAAGTTTTCTTATTGCACGCCATGTTTTCACCTCAAATGTGAAATTAAAATTGCGCTCACGTAGTCACATTTTTTTTGTAGTAGTAGTTGTCAGACTAAATATCTTCGGAATATCTTGCACTGAACGTTTCAGTTGGCGAAGTTGCTTCATTAGGAAATTGGAGACAGGGTCGAGTTCAGCTCGTCGTATCTTTATAGATTAGTGTGTCCCAACCGTAAACTTTTCTTTCTTTCCTCTCTTCCTTCTTTATTTCCCTCGCTTCATTGCAGCTGGTTACTACGATAACACCGCTTTCCAGGAAGGTGAGCGCATTCGTATTTTCTTGCCTTTTCGCAGTCCTGGGGTGCTATTCTGGACATCGTATATAATTCAGTCATATTGTCAAATCTGATTGGTCTACAGGACTGTTGTGGCCTCTATAAGTGGCTGAAAAATCCGCCATTGTAGATTTTGACAGCGGCAGAATATCTCGGGGACCCCATATATTCAATAGAGCTGGTGCGTTGAGAATTCAAGAAAATTGTTTGTCAGAATGGAACAGAGAAACTTTAAAGCAATAACTAGTAACGACACTCCGACTACTTCCACACTGTCGCTGTCAATCATTATGAACCAAGTGCCGCCGTTAGGAGGCTAGTTTTTGTCGCGATAACTGTTTTGCATTCGTGGGCTCAGTTGTTGAGTCCACGCGTGTTCAGTTTAATCACGAAACTCGGGGTAAAACACAGCGTCAGATATGACATGCGGCGTTTCGGAAGTGTACACTGATCCGACTGCTGGAGTCTGCTGAGACGGGACTTAAATTGCTGTTTTTGGTGCCACATGGCTATTGACGCGTGCCGGAATCGGTCGAATTCGACGAGGATGCGTTTCGTACAGCAGGAGACTCGTGGTACGGCAGCAGCGTCCCATGGTTCCACTAAAGCCAAAACTTGACCACCTATACGGCAACACCCACCACCCCCTCCTTTTTTTTTTTCTTTTTCAATATGCTCATTCAAACACTTGAACACATCACTGAGCATTGATTGTCATGAGTCTTTCACAACGCATAAATATGTAGCCTAATTCTCAAAAGTCTCATTTAGGCTCGATATAATCATAACGCAAAGCTCACGGTAGCGTTTCTGGTAGGCTTGTGTGAGTTTTCACGGCGCGTATTGAGTAACCCACCGTTTTCATTTTCTATATATTTTCTAGACATCTTGTGTATATATGTACGCTCCCTGGTCAAAAATAAACGTGGACAAGTTGCTCTAACTTTCTTTATGTTGACCTCGCGTGGTTCCTGCTCTAAGAAAAGCACTCCTTTTGTTAAAGTTAACTGAAAAATTGAGCCAGGACTGAAATGACGGACGCCAAAATTTAATGTAACCAATTGAATCGTGCCGCTCGCGAGTACTGTTGAGGCCTACAGCGTCCCAAAGAAAACAATGAATTGTCTAGATTTAACTTATTAGTTAACGGGAAATAGTTCGGACGCAAGCCCCATTGCAATGCGCAACAACGAACTTAATTGACTCAACAAATTTCTGGCAATAAATTATATTTTCAGGCGTCGGAGATGCGCAGTTTCAGGAGAACTACGGCGGTAAGTAATCTACTTAAAGTGTGGAAACGCGCTGGCTTGATATTTGCTAGATTCGCAATTTCACTAATGTTTTGTACTTTTCTGCTTTGTTTCTGCAAAACACTTGGGTATTTTTATGTGTCTTCATTCTACGACAAAATCGTTAGCGTGTTTAAAAACAAGGACAATATGCATGTCGTCTTTAGGCAACACTGTCTTTCATTTCTCGTAATTGTGAGCACCAAGTTCGGCTAATATACAAATAAAAACGCAGCCTGTTTATTTTTTTAGTCTAAATGTTTATTCGTGAACGTTACGTTAGTTTCTACAGTATAACCCGAATACACATTTGAGCACGCTGGCAAGTACATAATGTATACGGACGTATGACTATGTTTACGGCTTGACAGAACTAAACTTCGTCACTTTTATGACACAGTAAAAGTAAGCTCCTTCTAATCCTTTGTTAGCGGTGCACGTAACACAGGGGCAAAGTATTTTTTTTCTTTAATTTTATGTTTGAATGTCGAGGCAACGTGCAGCCGCTAAACCCTCAGAAAAGCTTGCAACCTTTGGAGCTTATCCAGACAATAATTATCATCTGTTCCATGTGTCTTTCTCTTATTTAACCCTGAATATCTGGTATCTCCATGTCACGCACGGCAAGCGCTTTACCAGCGTAGCATAACAATTTCTTGACAGGTAAGTAGCGAGCGCATTCCATTTAAAGTAAACGCAAGCAAGACAGATGACGATTATTGCTTGACAAGATACGCCGCAAATGGTGTAAGCTTTTCTTAGAGTTTGAGTCTATACTGTAATAATGAATGTGAGTTAACTTGCTCGGAAGGAACGGCGGGCTAGTTGGTTTGACATTCTTGATTGAACGGCAGCGCCCTTAATGAGACATAGACGAACGTTGTCCTGCATGTGTATGTGTGTTTTAATGTTCGTCTAGGTCTCATTAGGTGTGCTGTTGTTCAGTGAAGAGGGATTTACTCTTTCCATTGTAGCTGCGGCCTTTTGTTTGCCACTGTGCATGTTGTTATCATTAACAATATTTCCTTTCTCCTCAAAGCTGCTTACGGCGCCCCAATGTACGGGGAAGGTAAGAAGCCTTTTTTTTTTTTTTTTTTTTTAGATCACGCATCGAAATGTCAGCGCGTAGGAACTTTCGCGTTCTGCATTCACTATATGCGGGCCTGAGAGGAGGAAATTTCAACCTATAGCTAAGCGGCATGCAGAACTCATAGGTCAGCAAATGGCGTTGTGTAAATTAGCTTTTGCGACATAGCTCTCGCTTGAGTGGAATTATAACCTGAAGTACTACTGCAGGTGACGCATTTGCGACGAACTGCGCCACAGTAGCAGCCTTCTACGTAGCTTCCTTTCGCAAGCTGATAGGACGATTATACGACAACTAGTTTCCACCACTGCGAGAACCCGCTTTAAAGCGACCAGTCGCGTGGATCGTATTCTACTGTTGCATTGCTCCCATCCTTGCAACCTCGCAGTAAGTTTATTTCTCTGCTGAGCGTGTAGTCGGCAACTACATTACGCACATTTCTGTGGCCGTGGCCTCCTAAATCTCATGGCGTCGATTCTGCGGCGTGGTAAGTGTGCAGCGCGAGATGGACGCACCAGCTCCTGTCGCGCCGAAAATGCTTTAGAAGCACGTACCCACTGTTTCCTGCACATGGCCACTCGGCACTCTGTCAGCACCGCGTGGTAGCAGGTGTGCCCAAACCACGATCAACCGTGACTCCCGAGATCACACCGGCACACCTAAGGATGCGCCGGTTCTCGGAGGCCATGGCTGAGCCGGTGCGGCAGGCACCGTAATGGGCCGCGTCAGTTATGTTTGCGCGGAAAACTGGCGAAGTAATTTTGACGTCTGATAGAGCACTATCGATGAGAGGTTCTTCAGAGCACCGTCACCAACATCCTGGCTCGGCTTTCGAATCACCTTTTCTGATTGTCTGGGTGGCTTCTTGCAGGCGCAGTGGCTGCGCCTCCTCCTACGGCGGGTAAGTTGACCGTCTATATTTGCACGATACATAGCAATGCGTTACAGCTGATAAATTTCATGCCAAGCTCGCCCTTCGACAGACCGCATGTGAGACAGTTGGCCAATATTGCACGATGTAACAGTACATGTACAGTACGTGCTTCTCTTGAAAATTGTTTCTAAGCATCAATTTCTATTGCAATACTCATTAATATTATGACTAATCAATCTGTAAATAATGGTAATAAATCTACAAAACGTGAATTTGGTAGCCTAGTATACCTCATCCCAGTACTTGCATACGGTCAAGAAACGCAGATAGTACGATATGAACAACATTTGTCATGCTCATAAAGAAATGCTGTTCCCTTACTCATCTAAACGACATGTCGAAAGAAAAAAGAACATTCCCATCTTCAGACCGTTGTTTTTGTTATTCTACGCAAGAAAACATTCGGCAGCGAAAAACTATTTTCGAATTGCACGGATGTCACAGATGTTTAACTGATCTTATATTCTGCTGTCTATCATTACGCTGCTGTTACGTTTACCTATTTAGATTTTAGCACCAGGTTTCACCGGACACACAAATAAAACAGCTATCTATGGACAGCTATTTCACAGACCACATGAAAGCGCATAAGGAAATGTGCTGTGGTGTGTTGTCTGATTGATCGACTTGTATATCTGTTTTAGCCTGTGTGTAGACGTATTTCTTGCATGACTGCACTGATAATGCGTTCCATTTTCTATTCAGCCGACATAGGAGTGGGATCGAGCAGTAAGCGTATATTTTCCATGCATTTGTTGAAGACGCCAGCGATCGGCCTATCGTTTAACATACGACATTATTGAGCTCACTATAAATCTTCCGGCTATTTGGCTCCCCCTCAGACAAGGTTGTTAAGGAGTTTAGAGTGGATGCTAACATATATCCACATTTGTATAACTATCACTGTTCTAATGACACAAACTGGTGAGGAAAGATAACTTGAAAATTGAGTTTCTTTCCTGACAGTTATGTCAGTTCACGTTTCACGACCGCAGTTAACACACTGTCGTCTTCAACTTATCAAGCGAATGTCTTGTAAGCAAGTGTCGCGACGAACGCAATTCCGCGAATGGGTATTACGAATTTTAGTGTCGTTTGTCGGGAGAAACTGTAGGATACGCGGCAGCGGTGTGCATCTGTCTGGTACGACAGCATACACGAACCCCGTTTCCCAGGTTTTTGAGGTCACTGTCGCAAACTGCGCATTTTCGAAGCTGTCACAAGACGTGACCCTGACTCACATCACTTGTGGTAGAGGACTTGACTGACCCAACGACCGATAAGTTCGTTTCAAATCAGGCTAAATACGCCTAAATGGCTGACGCCTTATTGGAGGAACAAAGTCGGGACGTGGTGGGATGTGAAATATCGGCACCATTTTTCTAAACTAAGTTGTAAAGCTACTGTTCACATTGTTTGGTTATTTCAGGGACCGAGAAACAATACCCGTAAGTATGGCTCCGTATATATTGATTTACAAGATAATATTGAAAACGCATTATCGTTCTTCACGACATTATTCGTGAGAGTTGGTACTACATGGCTGCCAAAAGGAACGTGTACGGCAAAAGCGCTACCAGCTGCTTTAGCTCCCAGCAAACACAACCTTACTTCCACTGCCGAATAGGATATATACTGACTATTTCACTGAGTACTCTTAAATTTAATATATTCATTCACTGATCAACAGATGTGAACATCCCAAAGCAAAAAAAAAGGTAAATAATGGGGTTTTACGAGTCAAATCCATTTTCAGATTACGAGGCGCGCCGTAGTGGAGGACTCCGGAAATTTTGACCACCTGAGGTTCTTTAACGTGCACGGGTGTTTTCGCATTTCGCCCCCGTCTAAATACAGCCACCGTGGCCGGGATTCGATCCCGCGACCTCGTGCTGAGCAGCCCAACATCATAGACACTGTGCAACCACGGCGGGACCATCCCAAAGCAAGACAGGATCTATGAGGGAAGGCGTGATGGAAGGCATCAAAGTAAAATAGAGTATCCGACGTTCTTTGGAGTGTACATAGGTATCAGTACACGCACGTCTTCGAATCCAGGCCCCCGCTCCTCCACTGGAATAGGGCCTCAACCTCCGAGGATCATTCCCTCAGTGTCGTATTCAGCTGATTTTATTGA
Source organism: Dermacentor andersoni (assembly GCF_023375885.2). Taxonomy (NCBI): domain Eukaryota; kingdom Metazoa; phylum Arthropoda; class Arachnida; order Ixodida; family Ixodidae; genus Dermacentor; species Dermacentor andersoni. The sequence goes on along the minus strand of NC_092818.1, from coordinate 126,549,089 downwards.
CCAGTGTATTGTAGTGTATATGTTAGGGCTATGTAAATAGCGAAATTTTCGAACCGATTGGAATATGAATATCCGAGAAAAACGAACTTCGAATATCGAATTGAATAACGAGTATTTGGAGTTTCAAAACAAAGGGACATATATAATGGATCCGTGGAGTCGGCTTCACACACAAAAAAGGCTTATTTACGTTATTTGATACATTTAACGCCGTTAACAACTAGACGTCAAAGCCACAGAGAAACTTGTAAACGAGAAATAAAGGAAACATGATCTTACCTAGTGCGCCGGCCAGGACAATGACAGTAACGAAGCAAAAGAAAAAGGTGTCACCAATATGTTGATATATACATGCACTCAGCCAAGTGTACTGCTTGTTGGGGAAGATATGGGCAGTCCCGCAGGACCGCGAATTGTTTTCTGGAAACCGAACATGGCAATATTGGCTAGTTAATGAATTGCTTTGCCTAACTCGAGAGAGCCAATTCGCAGGCTGCATAAGCCGAGACAAGCTTCTTTATCGACTGGTAACTTCTGCAGACAATATCTCCTCTTTGCGCTACCTCAGTAACTGGTTTGTCTGCACAAATGCCGCGGTTCTCCTTTAGCAGAGTTATTCGGGATATTCTCCCCTTACATTAGTCTTTATCCATGTACAAACTGCAACAACCGTTACCGTCCCTGATAATATCCGAACGGAAGAGATTCAACAAGCTCGAGTAATAAATTCTTGAATCAAATTCGAATCGAATAGCAAAGCCAATTTAATTCGTATTCAGAATTGCTAACCTCGCACACCTTGTGCGTGTGTGCGTGCGCGTGCGTGCGTGCGTGCGTGTGCGTGTGTTTTCATCCACTTTCTTTTCCATTACCTATCATTCGTTGAATTATGTCTCTTAATTATGTGCTCCTAATTATGCTCTTATGTGCTTGGTTTCATTGTTGGCAACTTATGGTATGATTATTAAATATAGGGCCCCTCGGCTTCCTTTCTTCCCGCCTATTACATAGCGAGGATCTCAAATTCGGCAGCTTTGATGCCTTCAAGTCGTTTATTGAGCATCATTTTATTGAGCAGTTGCCTCCACCCAAAAAAGTTCACGTAGACGTAACGCCCTCATCAGAAAGAATGTCCCACATAGCCGTCAAGGCCGTGAGATTTGGCTCTGGCTGGCTCTCCCAGGGTTAGTTCTAGCAGATAAACACTAATACCCAAGAAAGTGGATGGGAAAACGGCGCAGTGGTAGGTCGATTGTTAAAAGCATCGCATTGCGCAAAGCATTGCGAAGACTTGGGTCCGTATCTCACCTGCGCCCAGCTGTTCTATCGTCCACTTTCATTTCCATTTATTTATCATTTCTTTAATTCAATTACGAACTACTAGTAATATCCTCTCTGCTGTCTACATGTCTAGAAGGGTCCTTTCACCCCCTCACCCCAAGTTGAATAGGGCACAAGCCGTTTCGCTTGGACTTCGGTAGACCAGCACATAACCGTGTCTGTCCGCTCTCCACGAGGCTTACCCCGACGTGTATCGCGACGACGCCTGCCCGTCCTGCGGGCAGACCTCCACTCTAGCGCACATGCTCTGGGAGTGCGGGTCGACATACCCCAAGTTCATCAAGGAGGAGTGTGACTCGCTTCTGCGTAGCCCCACTCTAGAAAAGCAAATCCTGGCTGTCAGTGAGTGAGAGAAGAAACAGGTCCGGCGAGGACGCCAACTCGTCGCGCACCCGGCTAGTCCCAGATCGGCACCGGCAGGTCTAGCCCACCGGCACGCCGGACAGCCAGGATTTGCTTTTCTAGAGTGGGGCTATGCAGAAGCGAGTCACACTCCTCCTTGATGAACTTGGGGTTTGTCGACCCGCACTCCCAGAGCATGTGCGCTAGAGTGGAGGTCTGCCCGCGGGACGGGCAGGCGTCGTCGCGATACACGTCCGGGTACACCTCGTGGAGAACGGACAGACACGGATATGTGCTGGTCTATATATATATATATATATATATATATATATATATATATATATATATGCCCGCTCGCGCAATGGTTGTGTCGGTGCTGTAGCATTTATTTCGTGTGTTCCTGCGTCTCTCTTGTATTTTATTTATTCGTCTACTGCGAGAAAGGATGCATTTGCTGCTTTTCTTTTCTCTCTCTCTCTGTCTCGTGCGAAGAAACGAGACGCTTCAAACATTTCCCACATCTTCTTTCCAGACCTCAGACTACGTGTATGGAGTGGACCACCATTGGCCTGATGTTATTTTTGACTATCATATGCATAGCAGCGGCGGCTGTCTTAATAGTGTCCACGAGTAAGCATTTTTCAATTCGCCCCACGCTTTCCTAGCCATAACGTTTCGTTGGTGTAGTGACGAAAAATGCGCTTGTAAACATTATTATTCTTATATATAGGGCTTGGCAAAGGGGAAGAAACGCTACAAGTGGCGTCAAGAGTTCTTGGGGGACTTCAGTGCGCGAAGGGGGGGGGGGGGGGGGGCAAATAATACAGGAACCACGAGAACAGTTCAATTTTAATTTGAATATTGATTGAACACCGCGTGCGTGACTACGGCTTACTCCCAGTCTTTGTGACTGCACACGTATAGTGCAGCAGAACTCCGCCCGCCTTCTACAAAATTGGATAGGGCTACGGCTTGCCTTTGTGACGAACAGTCGTATTACGCGACCAAGAACGACGCCAGCTCTTCAAGCTATGGCTCGGGCAACGACGACGATTCAAACGGTTAAAAAAATTCACCGACGATTGCGATACTCCCTAAAGCGAATTTTGAGCGTAGCCGTTTAGGTGTTTTGAATTCGCGATATATTGCGGCACAGAATTTGACTGTGAACGACAGGGTCCTCTTGGCGGCGGCGCTGAGCCTCTGCTCGCGGGAAGCTCGTTTAGCAGCAGCGGCAGACGAAACATTTCCACCGTTTGCGTCGCTCATTGCTCAGAAAGCGTGAATACGGAACCGCCTGGCTAGCGCGGAGCTCATTCTCTAGCGGTGGCGGCGCAGGCGAAGCAGCGCATGCGCAGTGGGCGGAAGCCCACGCCAGCGGTGTACGCGCCAAGCGCATGCATGCCTGATCGCCGCCGTGGAGCACATCTCGCGCGGCACTCCGCTTTCCCCTTCATCCTTTCGCCGTATTCTCCGCTTTCCTCCTCACGCTCTCTTCGCTCTCACTGTCTTTCATCCCCCGCTACGCTCTGCGTTCGCTCTTTCGTCCTTCGCTGTGCTCGTTCGCGTGGTTGCGCCGGCGCCGACGTTCAACGCAGGAATGGGCTGCACTCTAAAATGCCAAAAGTCCAGTGCTTCTGCATCGGCGTCTGTGTAAGCGTTTGAGCTCCGTTGCGAAGCCTTCTCCCCGTCTCGTTGACTCGCGCTGCGGTGCGGGAGCTAGCTTACGCGTTCGGACGTGTCGGCCGCGAGCACTGGGCGTCTTCAATTTATCCTCCCGGACTGTCCAGAACTGCCCGAGACTCTGCCTACGCAACGCCCATTGGCTGAAAGCACCGCCTCGGGCAGTCTGGGTGAGTCAGTGAGGGATAAACGAAGAGGCCCACTGACAGCGACGAAATTCCCTCATCGTTCTGGGCGAGAGCGTTCCCCACTACGTCATAGAGAAAGAAATTGTTGAAATTTCTTTCTCTATGCTACCGCTATCGACTGCGACAGCTTTGACCCTCGCATTCGCTCTTTTTCACGAGCATGTTTGTCGAGCTGGCCGCGTTTTGCTTAGCGATTTAATTAGACGTTGTTTTTCGTTCACGGTCGCGTCTTCTCTGCCCGGGCAATCTCCGCTGATTGACCTTGGTCAAGCCCAACACCGCCAACACATCCTTGATATTGACACGCGTACGTGTTTATCTGATTTCCGGTGACCGGTCTTTCACCTTCTAACAAATGTTAATGTTATCGCTCGGCACAAGGTGCGTTTGCATGTAACAGAACATTCTCGACTGTTGTCGCCGATTCTATCTGTTTATGTTGTCGCCAAACCTTGCGTAACTAGATTGCATGCACGACCCGAATAATATTCTACATTCTGGTAGGCACGCGAGCATCAGCGATTACGCTGGAATCTTTGACGAGTCATGCCGACGTACACCTTTACGCACAGTTCAGATTCCGACGATCGTCGCATGTGCTCGTCCCTAATGTTTCGCCGGAGTGTAACTTGTTTATGGGGTACACAGGTTCGTCCATTAAATAGTTTTGTGATTCGCTGTTGCACCGCAGTCAATTCATCACCGTCACTACAACGTGACAGTATAACAAAAGCCTGCTTGCTCCGACCGTGACGCCACCACCGTAGTCTGACGCTTCTCGCAGTCGGCGACATTCCGCGGCACCTATCTTCTTTGAGCCGCGAGTGGTCATGCTCTTTTTGTCTGCTGTTACTTTATCATTTTATAAGCGGGTAGCCACGACGTCACCGAACACCTATGCGACGTCCCGTCGGCGACGAGCCCCGTTGCATAGACTGGACTAACACATGATATACATTGAACAGGACTAGCTGTAAATATAATTGTGACCGCGTGTACCGCCAAGCTCAAAAGAATATAAAACCTTTATTTTCTGTTGTCGGCCGACGAAAATTGAAGGTGGGCTTTTTGTTTATTGTTTGGGAAGTGAATGCATTGCAGTAAGAAAGGACTCGGGGGCGTCTGAATTATGTAGTCGGTGGGGTCTTGCGCCTGATGAACTTCGTGAAGAACCGAGCACGCACGCACGCACGCGCACACGCGCGCGCGCGCGCGCACACACACACAAACACACACACACACACACACACACCTGAGAAAATGAAATTATTAGTCCTGCGTTTTACCACCATCTGTGCTGCAGTCACGGCAATTTATTTCAGGGAAGCATGGCTTGCAGTACATAGCACGACAGGAGCCGGAGTCAATTATGAACACTTGTTTTGTTTGTGTAAAATTAAGCTGAGGTGAGCAAGACTTGTGCGGTTAACGTTGTGGGTACAAAAATAACTAAGCAGTAATACCGCTTTCAACACTCGACAAACAGGGCTCAGTTCTCAGTAGCGTCCTTTGGAACGCTGCAGTCAGGCAGTGGCCAGAACGATGAAGCAAAGACAAATACCGCTGTTTATTTTATATTTATTTTATTATTAGTATTTATGTTTTTACCTATTTATTTTTCGAGAAACTGCCAAGGGAAACACTTTCGGGACAAGCTGACGAGGCATGTTATGCGGACAGCAGCATTTCTTTCTTTCATTTAGTAATGGTCGCTTTACCTATCAAAGAGTTGTCAGAAATACGATCACCCGCCTCTGTAAACCTCATCATTTCGTATTACTGTTACGGTATTGCCCGTAACAACTTCTGTGGGGTGCTTTCTTTCGCCGGGAGGGAGAACATGGGTAGCTGCGGCTCGTTGGGGTAGTCTGCGTGACACCTATGCATTAAACGGCATAGCACTAAACTTTCACAAAACAGTAGCACAACCACGCGACTGCAAAATCGCGCACACTGATCGCGCGCGCCGAGGTAGAACACTGCAGGCAAGCCATGCCACAGCCACAAAAATATAAAAAGAAAGACGTATGCCAGAGCCGGCGGTTCGTCGCCTGCTGGCCTACTGCTGACGGACTGCGAAAAGTGACATGCGTGACGTTACCAGCTAGGAAAGAAAGCAGCCTTTCAGATATATCTAGATAGGGTTGGTCAAGCTCCAGGCTACTTCGCCAGCGCTACCCGTGGGACTCGTAAGCCCCTCGGCAACAAGCCTCATAAGCTCCACGAGGGCCCACCTCCCTTTATCGGCAGATTTGGTCACGTGTGCTGTGGCCTAGAAACATTTCTAAAGTCATGCCGCTGGCCTGTTCAGTTAAAGCTACCAACTTTCTTCCTAGCACGAGGGAAAATACTGGGACGTGCTTGCCAACATTTTCACGGTTACTCAATAGGGAGCTTTCTAAAGCTCCCTATTAAAAGCGTCCCCGAGCTCTTTGGGTACCTAAAACTCCGCTCCCCGTTTGCGATAGCGTTGCCCGAGTTTGGGTCCCCTATTTTCAAATCTCCTTAATGACGGTAGCGATTGGTTGTCCCTGGTATAAAACAGCATTCGCATACAGTTTTATACTCAGCGGTGTATAGTGGTGACGCGAAAAGAAAACTACGCAACACGCCGGCCCGGCTCCCTCTTGCCCCTCCCAACATGTCCCCCAACCCTTTTTCTCTTATGTTTCAGCTGCGGACGACTACTCGACTACATCAACAGATGAAGGCAATGAGACGACCGGGATTGAGCTCAAAATACCCACGATGGCCCGGGACGTGTTCACGACGCCACCTTAGGCAGTCCACTCCAAGTTAGGCGGCACAGTGTGCCTTTGCGCAGCAACACCCACGAGCATCGACACACTGCTTTATTTCTTTCCTTTTTTTCTTTCTTCTTAAGTTCTGATTTCACTTGAAATGTTGCACCATGTCCTTGTATTTTCTTTGCCGTGCAGCAGGTCTTGGTTTCTTGTAACCTATAGTTGCAAGGCCCACGAGAGTCAAGACATTTCCGAGCTGGTTTCGCTCGCTTTATTTCCTGCTCGCGCTGATACGAGTGGGACGAATTTGGCGTCCTATCTATGGAGCCCAGTTATTCGCTGCATAACTCGCTAACCACGCTTTGTTAAAGTGTGTTATGGCATTATATGTAAAGCATACTGCGAGTGGCGAGGGTTCTGCCGCGAATTCGGCACGTATATTTGCAGTCTAACCGGAATGAGGCAGTGGTGCACCTGTGACGTGCAAAGCTTGATGAACGCAATAAACTGACCAAATGTGTCTGACGTTTCGCACAAACATTCAATGGCCCCGTTGCTTTTAGAACTAAGCTTTTTTTGCCTGTATACCCTCCCGGATTGAGCGTGGCGGCGGCTTTCGCTTGCCTCGGCTCGCTCGCTCGCTTTTGCTTTGCTTTGCTTTGCTTGCTTGTTTCAGAACTTCCAAAATAATTTAATATAGTAGCTTTTACACAGCCAATTTCGTTTCCCAGGACGTACGTGACTGTCGTGAAGTTATGACGCAGGCGGTAATCACGTGAGAGCAGGACATCGCAACGTTCTGGCACTCAATGCGGTGAGGCGGGATGAAGTTGGCTGCTGGAGTTGGAGTTCGGGCATTCGCTCCGACTCGCTTGGTCGCCTTTTACGCTGTTTGTGAGACCTGATGTAGCAGCATAGCAGACGACGGAGCAAGCTGGAGCGACTGTCAAAACGTCGCAATGTCCTGCTCCCACATGATTGATGTCCACGTCATGACGTCACGACACAGTCACCTAATTGGAAATAAACTGGCTGTAGAGGAGCTCTTAAATTATTTAGGGCGCTCTGAAGCCTACCATTATATTTTCGCGGCAGAGGGTAAATGCGACGTCGACAAGCATGCCTCGTTTGGAGTCTCTTCAATAAAAGAAACGCTACTACTAGACATAGCAACGTCTGTGTAGAAACTAATTAGATAAACGTAAATTTAAGGCATGGTACGGCACGTTTCTTGTTATTTTTGGAAAATAAACACCGTGTAAATTTTTTTCAGTGGACATCTGGCCCAGGGCACGAATACGCAAAGCCCGCAGCGTCATTGTAATACAGAAAACATAGTGCAGTAAGGACAAAGGACAAGTCAAGACTGGAAAAGTGCTGAATTTCAACTAAGGTTGCGGATCCTGGATATACAGGGTATCCCAGCTAACTTTAGCCAGAGTTAAAGAATATGCGAATGCCCCGTAGCTGGACAGAGCCAAGGTAACGTTGTTTGCCGACCCCTGGAGATACTCAAATTATTTGTTTTTTCATTCCGCCTAATTAGATAATTCGTCGTAATTAAGTAATCATCTCAAATATTATAGGTAGATTAAAAGTGTCAATGAGAAAATTGTAGAGGGACATGAAAAATTCCCGATACAGCTTTCTGTTTCCCAATACATGCTACATAAAAGTGTTTTTCCGAGAGTGACAGAAGCCCGCAAATGCACGCAAAATCTGATGGTTTTAAATGCGCACGCATTTCTACTCTTACCCAACGGGAAAACCGTCCCTCCATCCGTCCTAAAAGAATCGCTTCCAACGTAGCGCCCGCAGCAGCGAGCGAATTCACCTTCGTGCTGGCTCTCGCTTCAACGCCAACGAAGCGGCGAGAACACATCGCTCACGGATCTCTGAGCACATGCCACACACTGCTGCTTTCGCAGCTCGTTTTCAAGATACGGGCCGCGCCAGACATAGCCGTCTCCAGCGCACGGTTGATCACGGTTCAGTGTACCTAATGAATGTTGCATATATATCCTTCATTTGCTACATCTCCCTGCTCATTTCATCCCACGTCCGCATCCACTGCGGCCCGGGATATCTATAATACCAGTGAACGTTGCTTCCAATCGTCTCTTCAACCTAGTCTCGTGCAGGTCTCGCTTAACAGTGCGGTGTCGCAACCGCACTTCGTTTCACGGTTCTTTCGCGGTCGTTCTCGGAAGTATACGATACACGCCAGCATACTACCACTAAACGCCATGTCAGTACTACGAAATGCACACGCATCATTCAGATAAATCCCAGAGAAGATTCTGCGTGGTTTTTTTTTTTTTTTTTTTCGTTCCGACGTCCCGATTGCCAATTCGGCTCATTTAGAATCGGAACATTTACTTTCCTGAACGCATCGATTTTGGCCTTTTTCTATACACATGTGTCGTTTCCCGGTCTGTTTATTTCGCTTTTATTTTTTGCCACGAACCTGTATTTGCAGCGCGTATACACTCTTGTGAAAAGTAATATCGTCACTTTAATATGGCTTTGGTCCGGAGTGAGTTTATGGCGCGAAATATAGCTGCGCGCGCACTCTTTCGATGCAGTGCGAGCAGAGCCGGGATTTTGAAACATTCTATGCCTATTCCATTGATTTTCACGTTTCGTGCGTGGTCAGAGCCGCACTTCGGCCGCGTTATCAAGGGGCTTTTTCTTATCAATGCGATCAGTCGGCCTTAAGAGACGGCTAATAAGTGTGGAGTAGAAATGGGAGGAAAGAATAGCTGCGAAGCCGCGAAACCTGCTGTGGGTGCTCCTTCCATACCATTGTCAAGATGATGCGCTGGCTCTTCGGGTTTGCGACAGGCAAAGCAGTTCCTTTCAGTCTGCTTATTTGAAGGCTCTGCTTTAGGATGTGGGTGGGAGCGCAGTCACGTGGTATTTTTCATGGAGTTTCTTTACCAGTCGGAAAAAAATTTTACGCAATAAGTACGTCACTGAAAACACTGCAGTTAGAAGTCATTTGGGTGTGCTCACAAATGCCTCATTCACACGTTGATAATTACGCCAATTCAGCTCAAGTTAGATAATTATAATGGCCCAATTAAATCTCAGTAACGAAATAGTTACTGGCGGCTACTGAAATTTACTGCAAACAATATGCACTAGGTTTTCTTCGAGTAATGCAATTGCTCTTTAAGTCTTGGTGCATGATAGTTGACAGACCCTGTATAATTCACTCAGTACCCAAATAAGGCAAAGCCGGATTCATTCGAAATCAGAAAAAGCAGTCATGCACAGCAGCGCTTATACTCGGGCTCACAGAAAAAAGAAAGATGCTGCACTTTCTCCGGTAAGGCAGAGCAGTTTAGCGATAGGGAAGTATAACAATTTCACGAAGCAAGATTACACCACCGAGAGAACCAGATTCTTGGTGGAGAGAGAGGACTCAAGCTGTGAAAATTAACTGTCTCCTACTACGAGGTCTTGTATATGTATACTCACATAATGCCGTTACATCAGTGAACAATTCTTGCAGGTCACACGAAGTTTTTTCACGTGCAACTGTTATTAAAAGTCTCATATATATGGTTCGGAAAGCCCCCCGCCCCTAAAAAATTTTAAGATTTCCGTCTGTTTCAGAAGCTGCATTATCGACACTGTAACTAAGTCCAAAAATTTATTTCCGTTTGCATATAACGTCAGTGAAGGCCGAAGTGTTGACAATATGCACTAAAATAAAGTCAAAATGTTTACAACCATACAATGTTCTCCACACTGGGGAAAATCGTGCTATACAAAACACCTTCGCCATTTTATTAGGTTCCAGTGAACATTGTACAGCAAGTACATGTTATAGGAAAGGACAAGTGGATGCAAGCAGGTAAGTTAACACAGGGCAGTGAACACTGAAGGACAAAGGGCTGGTGATGAAACAGTCTGATCAAGACAACACCACAGGCATGTGTGGTGGTGGTGTCCGATAAATGTCCAATCTTGCTGAAGGGAGGCTCAGGATCTGCTTTACTTGGCTGTGTAGTGGTACGCAGCTTTACCGCTATGAATAATGACAGCTTTTAAAAAATAAACTTGGTGCCATGCCAGCACTAGTTTTCGTAGGAAAAGCCCATAACCATGACCCTTACAAGCTGACGTAAATGTTTTATTGCCTTTAATTCACACTGGATGATTTTTGCAATGGCATGCAGATGCTTCGCATTAGCCATGATGAATGGCTTGATAAACAAGGAAGGTGTGGATAAGAAAATATACAAACAGAGACCCCTTGGATCAGAAAACAAGTTGACAAAGCAAGGGCCATAGACGAATACATGAGTGGACGCCTTTCAAACAAGGTGAACGCCCAGAGTCAAAGTTGGAAGGGTTTCCGAAAAGATCCGCGGCCATCACTGCGGAACCATCAACGAGCTTTCTGGAGGGATTCACCAACTAAACGAGGCCAGCCAACAATAATGTCATTGAAGAAGTGAGAATGCATCCAACGAAAATGATGCCAACAACCGGATGAAATGAGTGAAGTCGCATGCGCGTACAACAAATAGACAAGCAACAACATACATGCAGCGACACACACACGCATGCTCATACAAACACATACGCGCGCGCAACTTCGCAATGCGAACCAGCATCAGCGTACCGTTACGAGAGCACAGATTGTGAATTAATGTGCATCAATCCCCAGATTGACTGAGCAGTGTACCACAGATGAGCCAGCATGTTACGTGGAATTGTTTTGGTCCGATCGTCAAACAGTCGCGTACTCTCAATGCGAGTCTTTATCTAACGGCCATGATGCAGTTACCGGGCGGAAAGAACTCTCGCAGGGATGTCGTGGTCGGTGTTGGCGTCATGAATCCGCAGATGTACAGCGTCGTCGAGGCAGCACGGAGCACGCAGAGATGGACTTTTCCTGCAGCTCAAAATCATCGAGCGTAGTAATGTGATGAACTCTCGCGAGAGCAGGGCTTGCCGCACTAAGGTGAGCACCATATCTCATCGCCTACTACGCAGGCTGGACAGATCTTGACGGGCTGCGGATGTCAAGACAAGGATTGCCGACTGAAATTACAAAAAGCGTGTCATTGGCTATCAGAACACAGTCGCAGTACGGGCCGGAAGGAGCCTTAAGCGCAGTCGACGTACTGCAGAGCGGGTCGTGCAGGTTTCTCCATTCGCCAGGAAGCCAGTAGCTGTGTGGCTGGAGGAGAAGTGTACGAACGGTGGAACGGCACGTGTTGAACGCCACGAGTCTGGCACACAGCAGGGTGCAGGGAAAATCCGCCGCACGTGACTGATGGCCAAGGCTGTGGAACTGAAACGACAAGGAGGCACCGTGTTAAGCACTCATCGGCCCAATACCACAGTAAAGGCCAGAAGAACACGGATAAACTTACGCGCAGTCGACGTACTGCAAGGTGGGTCGTGCAGATTTCTTCATTCGCCAGGAAACCAGTAGCTGTTTGGCTGGAGGAGAAGTGCACAGACGGTGGGACGACAGGCACTGAACGTCGTGCGTCTGGGACACGATTGGGTGCGGGGACGTTGCTGGGATGGGCCAGAAGAGGAGGCCTAGGGTGCGTACCTGAAACTAAAAAGAAAGACCAACTCTACAAATTGGAAATATAACCAGAAAGTAGGTACTCACCATGACAAGCGTCATCGCACGAGCCGTGGTAGATTACCTTGGTAAACATGGTCCGCGTGTCGAGCGACAAAAACACAGCGTGGCACAAAGAATAGAAAAAAAAGTGGCTATGTACTCTGGCCGTAACGCACTTCGCTGCGGAGCGAAGGCAACATCCGTGCTTCAGCGTAGCCAGATGAACTGGAAGTAATACGCCGCTGGTTAGCCTGACGCTAATTCCGGATGCCACGGACTTCAGTGATTCGACATATCGCGCCCTTTCGCGCGCGTGGACGCGAAATTGTGACCGGGAAGCGATAGCACTCGGAACGGGCAGATGGCCGTGTCGCAAACGAGAGAGTGGACCCCTGCCAGCTGTGGCCTGCGCAGTGTCAGCTACCTGCCTGCCTAGTGTTAGCTAAGCGTGAAGCTACAATGGCCCCACCCCGTCCTCTCAGATTCCGTCACGGCGACGACCCGATGTGGCTGCGGCCGTCCAAGGGAGCTCGTGCCTAATTAAGCACTACAGTTAGCGGCACATAACTTGCCAATGTTGTCAATCAGTTTTGATGAAGTTAATGGCCGCGCCGCCCTCGCAAGCTAAACACTCCCACCGCGACGATTAGATGCCGAAGCGACGCTGCAGCGACAGTTGCTGCGCTGTCCCTCAGGGCAGTGCCACGGTCACTTGGTTGCACGAACTGCACCTACGATTGGAAAGATAAAAAAGACAACTCATGGCAAGCACGGGCGCTTTGAAACCTGGCGTATTTGCACGTAAATAATGCAACCACGAAAACAACGCTATGGCGACTTCCAGTTTCAGAAAAGGAAGAATAAGGAAATATCTTAGTGCGAGAACGAAAAACGCATGCATCGCTAGGCTTTATTCGTCGTCACTGTCAAATGCGGTCTGAAAACGAAATAAAACTACGGTTTCGCTTTCAAAAAGGGAATGCTACAAATGCAGTGTCATTCGTTCTTTTCTCGTGGATTTAAATAGGGGTTTTAATGATCTCCACATCGGGTTTATTTCCAAGAGTAGGTGTAAGCAGGAAAATGTTCGCTCACACCCGCAAACACACAAACGCCCTCGCACGCACGCGCACACACACACACACGTACTCTCTCTCCCTCGAACGAACGCACACTTTCTTCCTCACACGCACGCACACACTCTCCATCGCACGCACAGATATCAATTGCGCACACAAACATGCACACTTGTCCGCAGGCATACATGCTGAAATACGAACATAAACGGTCGCACACGTGCACATTCACACGCCGCCATGCATGCACCGCAAGCACGCAAATATGCATTAACCCGCGCGCACATGCTCATGCACGCCCAGACGCAGGCATGCACACACGACGCTAACGCTCACACACGCACTCGCGCGCATCCATATGCAAATACGGAGCCACATGCACATTCTCTCTCCCTGGCGCGCGCGCGCACACGCACACACACACGCACACACACGCACGCACACACGCACGTTCTCTCCCGCTCGCACACATACACGGTCTGCCCCTCGCACACAAACGCACTCTCCGTCGTGCGCACGCACACACGTATACACACACACACACACACACATACACATCCATGCGCACAAAACACGCACATTTGTTCGCACTCGTGCATGCTGAAACTCGAAAACACACGTTCACACGCACCCACGCATGCACCGCAAGCAAGCGCACACGCGCACGCCGCGAACGATCACACACGCATACTCGCACTCGCGCGCATGCATATGCAAATACGGAGGCACTAGCGCGCGCGCGCGCGCGCACACGCACACACACACACACACACACACACACGTCCTCTCCTCCTCGGACACAAACGCAATCTCTCACACGCACGTACTCTCTATCCGTCGTACACGCGCGCGCACACACGCACGGACGGACATCCATCCATGCGCGCAAAACAAGCACACATTTGTTCGCACTCGTGCATGCTGAAACTCAAACACGCGCCCACGCATGCACACACGCAGGCATGCACACACGCAGGCATGCACACACGCAGGCATGCACACACGCAGGCAGGCACACACGCAGGCAGGCACACACGCAGGCAGGCACACACGCAGGCAGGCACACACGCCGCGAACGCTCACACACGCATACACGCACTCGCGCGTATGCAAATGCAAATACCGAGGCACACGCCCGCACACACATACACAGAGCGCACACGCGCATACAACCATATACCCAGGCTCTCTCAATTAAGGCATGCACACGCATAACCACTCTATACCATCTCGGCTGCCTCTCAAAAACCTGCGCTTGCTAACAGACTTCATAACACTCCCTCTACCATTGCCATCTCAATGCCAACTGTAATTAATCGCTTTGTGTTTTAAGTTTGGCGCTTAATCAAGTTAATGTGCCCTCTGCCGGGAGGGTGCAAAACGATTTCCTCCTGTCGTGGGACTACACCGCCCGTGTCTTGCTTTAACTCACCACCAATGCTCCGACTAAGTGACAAAATGCAGTCAGCTGAAACTTAGACCCTCGGCCGATATTCTGAAATATAACTTTGAAAAATAATATTCCCATTGAGTTACACTTGTGGGTTGCTGTGAAGTTCCAAAGGAGAATGTCCAGAATTCCTGGACATACCACTGCGGTGCAAGACAGCACTGTCTAACGTTAGCCGCTGGGCTCGAGTAGCACTGCGCACGTGCTAAGAAAATAAAATAAGAGGAGCTGGGTGTCTCATCGCTTCGCTGTCCAGTTCCCGCCTTTTGCGCTCGCTTCCCGCCGCCATGGCCGCGCTGCATGACTACGTGGTTTTAATACGAGGGGCGCTCACTCCGCCGTCACTCTCGCTTGCTTGCCTGGAAGCCGTGGCAACGTCATTTTAAAGCCACAATGGGGATGAAGCGCGGCCATAGCGGCACGAAGCGAATGCAGGAGGTGGGAACCGGTCAAGGAAGGGATGAGCAGATTGAATTGCTCATCCCTTCGACTCCATGCGCCCGACTCTTTGCCGCGCGTTCGCAGTGGACACCAAACTCGAGCCGTTAGGGCTCCGGCAGTAAGCTGTAGACAAAGCCGCCCACCTCTGTACAGAACAGCATCAAAGACGATATAATCTTGCCACGAATCCGAAGACTTCGCGAGGCTCGTTAAGAGGCGAGAAATATCGGGGGAAAGAAAAACTTATATTTGTGGAAATACGCTCGTTACGTACTAAGGGCTAAACATGGCAAGAGGCCGTCATGCAGGCACAACACCAACAAAGAAAAAAGAAAAGAAATAAGAACAGCCGCGGCACCGTAAGATGTGGCGTTACAGTTAACCTTAGCTGAAGTGTCACAAAAGAAAAAGAAATCATGGTGCAGAACAGTCTTAAGGCTACGGTATTCGGTTGCCAGAATTCTGACGATAGACAACCGCACGTTTTATCGTATCTTACACCCTGAATTCTTACGGTTTTTCTTTTTTTTAGACAGCTTGGATAACTTGCGCTGCAACATACAGTATACACAAGCGCGTGCGCACGCACGCATGCACACAGTGGCTCACCTCACAAGGTAGTTGAAACACGTGCCGACGACAGTTGCCTCGTTGTCCCTCGGTTAAATGGCAGGGCGAGTTCGTTCTCGAATGAGTAAAGGCAAGGCGCGAAAGACTAGGACTCAAGAAGGACACAAACGACAGGACCGACGCCTCCTGTCGTTTGTGTCCTTCAGTCCTGGTCTTTTGCGCCGTGCCTTTACTCGTTCAAGCATGAACCAACTAGCCCCAGAAAGAGTTTTACTTGAGTTCGTTCGTGGGAACACGCGCACAAAAGAAAAGACCGCGACAGGCGAGACTTCAAACTTGTCGGCAGCAATGGCGTCGTTGGCGTCAGGCGTGACAGCTCGCGCGCGAGAAAGGGTGCAATGGCCGCCGCGCGTCGCATACGTATTCCGGGAGCTCCAATGGCTCGTGCGAGAATTCCCGAGCAAAAGAGAGTCCCGTAACCGCAATTGCAGAAGTGCAGTCCGTAAGTGGTGCAGCCGCGACTTAAAGCTTCGGAGCACGCCATACAGCAAAAGCCAGAGCCGGAACCCATGGCTGTTTCAGGGTCGGCGATGTGGTCGACAATCGCTGCCATAGCATATACGGTACGATGCAGAGGTTCAGATGACACGGGCGGCTGCGGCGTGAAACGCAAAATTTAAGCGCAACTCTCAACTGTTGGCGCATGCGCTGCTGTGCCCAGGCGTCTTTCCTTCGTGCGCCGTACGTCATCGCCCGTCGCCACTGGACCGCAATAGCTGTTATCGCCGAGATCAACAACTTGGTGCAACCGTTCCTCTGTAAGAACAAAAAAAAAAAAGGAACGAAAGAACCCACGAGTAACCTGAAAGAAAATGATCGTTGCCATAATCTGGCCTTCCATAATCCGCCGGTTTCGGAATATTCCAATAGCGTCCACTTTGTTCAACTGCGGCTGCGTGCCGCACCGAAGATTACGGGTACCGCCATAGAGAAAGGATTGTACCGCCCGCATCGTCTATCGACGGGGCACACGAACGCAACCGCCGCTCCGGACACATCACGCCACCGTCGTGTTTGCGACGCGCTATATCACTAACTGCGTGTACTTGCAGTCCACGGGCGCATACTGCGTAACATGTCGGAACCCCTTTCGAGGTTCATTATAGATTTCATTTTCATTCGCGCCGTCTTGTTACGGACTGCTATAGCAACAACGATTCGCCGTTCATATGACGTGACTCCGCGTTCCAGTTGTTTCGATTTCATATCGCGCGCGCTTATATCGTGCCCCCGACGTCGTGGATACATGTATGCTAGCAGCGCGCTAAATCGCGGTTAACGGTTAGAAAAGTAAGACAAAGGGCTGTTCTTTGCAACGCTGGCGCGAATGAGGCCGACCGTCGAGGCAAAGGCGCATGTCTCGACGACAATGACTATACGACGTTGCGAGAAACATTTAGCGGCCACGATACGGCTGTTTCATAACGGCGCTTTCTACGCCTGTTTTAAGAGCGTGCTTTGCGGGGCGGTCAGCTCGCTGTGCTTTAGCTAGCCGTTTACCCTCAGCATACGTACTATCAGCGTCAAATGAAGCTTGAACAGTGGAGCGCGTGGCCCAAGCGTAAGTCAGGGCCGGATTAAGAAAAATGGGGGCACTGGGCTAATGCGCATGCAGGCCCCCTTTCCCTATACTGACCCCCCCCCCCCCTCCTGTCGCCTGCTACGCTACTGAAAATATGCCATGTTTCATTTTAATTCCACCAAACTAAAAAGACCGAAGTGTGATAAACGGGATTACTATTATTGTTATTATAAGGAAAACAACAAAACTTGCTTAAAACGCGTGCTATTGTAAACACCAACACATATGTTCACTTTGTGATCAATCTGCATTCTGTTTTCAGCAAAAGCTAGGCTTTAAGGAAATATTTAGTGCACTCAAAACGAACAAGAACGTTGTAGGAGTTGAGGATGACGTCGGGATGAAAACTTGGGAGGTTTTATTTACATTATTTACAGTGAGAGTCAATTAACAGTCGTAGAGTCATTACGGGCCGGCAGCAACTCGGACGCTGCGGCCCGTGGCAAGAAGCTCGAAAGAGATGAATCAAGGAATGCGCTCCTGCTGCTCCCGGTCTGCGTCTTTTAAGCCCTTCTGTGTCTCGAAGACACGTCACGTTCGGCCAATGGGAGAGCCCGCTCAGGTGACGCCATTTTCGGCCAATCGGCGAGCCCACTCGGGTGTCGTCATTTTCGGCCAATGCTAGGCGCCCGTGCGATGGAGTCACACCCGGCGAAGAGAGTCGCTGCTCGTGTGTTTGTCCGAGGGCTTTCTTCTTCCTGCGGTCTTGCCTTGCTGACTTGCAATGCGCCGTCACAATACATGGATGGGGGCGACGCCGCCAGGTTGTCACGGCACATTACGGCCGTCTTGCTTCGGGACCCACTTTACCCGCCACAGTGCCAGGCTCTCGCTTCACTTTCGGGAAGAGCCAAGCAGTGAATAGCTCCACCGGCTGCACACGAAGTGGGGTCCGCCAACTTGTTTGCACGTGCCGTGCCTCAGGAATGTGGTGTTCGTGTTTCTGCGCTCCTTAATTAGCTGTGATGCGATTCGATGTGGTCTGGGGAACTCGAAGTAGGCTCAGGAAATGGTCCCGTATCTAACAACGTAGAAAAGACAACCCAGCTAAGATGTCGATCCTTCTGAAGCTAGCCTTTGTTTGCATCACTAAGTTTAATCCCGTGAGGAAACGCATGGTTGTATCTAAAACATTCTTTATTAAAATTCAAGCATCAGACTGCAGTAATCGTTATACACCTTACTGTATAAATATGCAATAGATATATACCATACTTAAGGCAATACAAACACCATAAAAATGCACTAGAATACAGATGAAAATTACCAACTGGAATTACAAAACATTATTTGAAAATATTTTCGTTAAAGGTAAAACAAGCAAGGACGACACCAAATAAATGTGGCACTATCAAAAACAACAAAAATACAGTTCTTGATAAGCACGGTAAATATCACAAGAAGAACAAACAAGAGACGAACAACGAAGATTTGCATATTTTTAATTACACTGCACAGCGTTTCATCCGCAACGTGGAAGCAGGGAGGCGACACAACGAACTTATCGGAACTATTCATGTATAGCGCAAACAGTCCTCTCTTAAAATGGAATCTTTCACGCCTTCGCTTTGGCGAAATCAGATATAGTCTGTTCGAAGGATAGATAGCGGAGGAGGTCACTTTCAATGGACATGATAGCAAGCGAGTTCACCTTGTCGTCAAAGAGGCTCGAACGAAGGTGATTTTTATCAGCGACAACTTGGAAAACAATCGTTCGGTCTCACAGTTTGCCACGGGTATGTTTCAGTACATTCGCAAAGCAATAGAAAGGTTCGGAAGCACATCAATAAGCTTTCTTTCGTGCAGCAACTTCATTATTCCCAGGAGACTCGTGTCCTGGCACACGGAGTTGTGCAGGAAGTTGGCAAACTGAACGATTTCAGCAGAAAATGCTGGCTCCAAATCATTTTTGTAGGTTTTTACCAACTTCTCAGCCTGCTGTGCCAGAGAGGCCTCGCTCCCAACTTCTGTCAGCAGTTTTAGGAATCCGAACCTTTCGCGGAGTTCAGTGTAGGCAGCCTTTCGCACTCGCAAAGCAGAGACTGGACTGTCAAGTACAACATTGTAGATCTCTACGATAAACTTTTTTCTACCTTGTAGCGCACTATCGCTTTTTCCGTCCGGGTGCTTACTCAAAACGATTCGTTTGCCCTCATCCTGATAACATTGATTGGTACTTAGCGTGCGTGCTCCCTCTTCGAAGGTATCAAAGAGAGGTCCCAAAGAATTAACAAAGCCTTCTAGAGAGCTCAGCAGGTCTACAGCAGTTGAAATGTCTAGGCCTGGTTTCTGAAGTGCTACGCTCGTTTTGTCAAAGCGCTCCAAGATTTCACTCCAGAAAATCGCCATGAATGCAGTCTCTAGTTTTGTCATTTTCTTGAGGAGAGAGTGCGCTTCGTTCTTAGTGTCACCGTTTTCTTCCTAGTTCTTTGATATAGCTTCAAGGCAGCACAAGACTGCATTGAATTTTTTTCAAAATGGCCTTACATGATTCAGCGTGTCTTGACCACCTGGCCTCAGAGAGACTTTTCAAAACAAGCTGCTGGCCAGTTGCGCCCATGCTGCCCAAAAGATATCTCCATCGCTTAGGTGAGGCAGCAAAGAACACATACAGTCTCTGAATTACAGTGAAAAATTTGACTGCCTCAAGGCAACTGTCAACGCTACACGCGCCAACTAAGTTCAGTGAATGACCAGCACACGGGACGTAGACTGCCAATTCGTTCAGGTGTTTGATTTGAGCTTGCAGTCCTTTGTATTTTCCTGGAATATTGCTCGCATTATCATAAGCTTGACCCTTACAATCATCAATTGAGATGCCATTGGTCGTCAAGAGGGACATCACGGTATCGAAAAGATACAAGCCGGTATGCGATTCAATTGGAACAAATCCAAGAAAGCGTTCGTACACTTTACCACTTAAGTAGTATCGTAAAACAACTGACAGCTGATCAACGTAAGTATGGTCTGGAGTCGAATCAACAATTAAAGAGAAGTATTTTTCGCGTTTCAATTCGTCAACGACACGTTCCTTGACAGCCTTTGCCATATGCTCAATAAATTCGTCACAAATCGTTTTTGACAGATACGATGGGTGACCTTTTCCTTTGTTCCCGTAGCGTTTGATGTGCTCCTCTAGAGGGGTATCAAACTTGTCAATGGCCTCAAGCTCTATCATATAATTGCCATTTCTCGGTGAAACAAAAATCTCCTCAATACCCTTAAAAGCTAGCTTGCGCTCAGCTGGAAGCTTAACTACAACGACAACGCGCTTCAATACCTCTGTCCAGTAAGCGGTCTCAGTAAAAAGATGCTTAACCAGCTCCTTGTCAATTGTGCTACTCGAGTTAGAGCGGGCGAGCCATGCTGCCACATAGTCCCGGTGCGCGACGCTATTTTCATGTGCGTAAACCGTTTCTTCTGCTCCTTTCCAATCAGAAAAGCCGTGCGTGGTGAAAGCACTGGGGTTGCTTGAAATCGAAAATAGTTTGCACATGAAACAGTAAACGGAACCTTTGGACTCCGAGTATATTAAAACCAGTGTCGCTCGTACGCCCCCCCCCATTTACAGCCTTTCGCACGAAAAGATGAGGTGACATAAAGCGTTTCTGAGTTTTGTATTGCCTTTCGGAAGACGGAAAATTTTCTGCCCGGTTTTGAAAATACAATGGCCCTTTCTTAAGGCATACATTCCGAAAGCTGTCAGTAATAACGTCCGGCCACTTAGCAGGGTCACGTCGGAGAATCTCGTAACGTACTTCTTGCTGCGGGGGTGTCTGTACTTCTCTGTTGCCGCAACGAGAAGCCGTCTCATTCGTCCTTCGTCATTCAGCCCCGGGTGCACGGGGCCAGTAGGGGGGGGGAGGAGGAGTCATATACGTCTGAAGACACGCGAAAATTGTCGACGACATCCTCGCCTTCCTCGACTACACCCGGGGGGGGGGGGGGGGGTGTCATATACGTCTGAAGACACGCGAAAATTGTCGACGACATCCTCGCCTTCCTCGACTACACCCGGGGGGGGGGGGGGGGGGGGTGACAGAAGAGCTAAGGGCCCCGGGTGCCAGACAACCTAGCTACGCCACTGTATACAGGGACACTAGTTTGGATTTGCTCTCGACAGCACCTATTTAAAGGGACACTAAAGAGAGAAGCAAATTAATGTGCGCTAGTAAGGCAAATACCAAACTCCATTTCTGTGTCCCACTCACGCAGTCGCCCATTTCGCCGACCTGGTTGAGTCCAGTGTTTGAACGGGGAGGTTTGTATGACGCAGCGAAGCAGGCTGCTAGTTTCGCTTCGCGATAACGCAAAATGTACTTTGGAAGGATTATTCGAAGCTGTTTTTGCATTCAGCATGTGCCTGTTCATTCGGTATGGCGCCACAATGTGCAGGTATCCATTGAAATACGATACTGTGACCTTCTTTTTTTTCGCAAGGTCGAGCAGTTTTCTAGGGGTAAGGTATATTACAAGCCTTGTCTCGTGACACAATCAATAGTCTGAAGAGCTGACTTAGTATCGCCAAGCATTGAAGGACTCTGGGTATCGCGCAATACCGTCCGTGTGCGAGAAGGCATTTCGGAAAGAAACCGAATTGCTTTCCGCACTGCAACAAGTTCGGCGACAGTTGATGTTGACTTATGGCCTAGTTTGAACAGTCCGGTGATGATGATTTACGGTATGACGAAGGGCGCAGCACAGTGGCCTAGCCCGGTAGTGGCAGATCACCCACCCCCGCACCTTCCCACAGAAATTTCTGTGTTAGTATGCGGCTTTCCCAACCCCTCTATCTTCCTCCCCATGCCCGTACCCGATCAAGCGGGTGCCACCCGCTCTCCCGCGAAAAAGATTTCTTGCTACCCCGCTGCTACAGTGGAGGCATATGACTTGACAGATCCATCGGTATACATGTGCGCTGTACCACCATACACCATACATAAATGTGAAACAGGGTGAGCTACTTGATGTCAATGAATGAAACGGAGAACTTCTTTGTAATATCGTGTATCTGAAGTCAAACTAAAGGTTTAGGCAGGACCCATGCAGGTGTTCTACTGGCAGGAAAGAATCTTATAGGTCATGTGCTTTGTGACTGCCCTAAGTACGTGGAAGAGCGTGAAAGGTTGGACAACGACCTTACGCGTCTCGACAGCGCACCGTTGTCGGAGGACGTTATTTTAGGCCCTTGGCCAGATGCTCAATCGAGTTCCAAGGCCATTCAGGCATTACTGAACTTTTTAAAAACTACGGGCCTGGGTTGCAGACTTTGAGCATGCCAAATTGCTTGCGATATGTTCTACATCTTCCTTCTATCGTCATCGTCACCCATCATGCACCTCTTCCCTCTTTCTTTCCCTCTTCCCCTTCCCCCAATGCCGAGTAGCTGGCTAGAGGAATATACCTCAGGCCGACCTCTCAGCATTTCGTATCATTAAACTTCTCTCTCTCTCTCTCTTGTGGAATGCTCTCTGGCATGATACAGTCCTTGAAAATCCGCAGTCTGGGTGAGTGACGGGTAGTGATGACAAGGGATGGTACCTGTGCCGGGGTCAACAAGCGAATGAAGGTACACCCGAAGAGACTCAGAGTATATACATACTGATAAGACGAGCTTTCACTTTTGTGCTCGGTGCTCTAAGAGTGAGCTTCGAGCACGTCTCACAGGTTCTAGAGGCGATCATCCAAATCAGCCTCACGTAGAAAGTTCAAGAGCGATTTTATGGCACGTTGGGCATGGTCAACTCTTCTCCATGCGCCTAAAATCTTTTCTTCCGAAGAGGGGCAGCAGTCCAAGCGGTCAGCGCTAGCCTTAAGTGTTCTTCGCATGGCCGCATATTGAGGGCACAAGCAAAGTAGGTGAGCTATTGTCTTGGGAGTTTGACAGACGCTACAGTCAGAGTCCCGTTCTTATCCAATCTTGTGAAGGCATCGATCGGTGAGTGCACGCCACACCGAGCCTAAATCGATGGATGAGTTCCATCGTTTCCCTAGCTTTACCGCAGAAAGCACATGCTTCTTCTTCCTTCTTATATATCGCTTTATAGGTGCGTGTCCTAAGGCATCCTGATCTCGCTTCAAAAAGTAATGAGCTTCCCTTTAAGTTATCATAAATTGTTTCTTTCCTGATTTCGTTTTTTCCTCTTAAGTAGTCAATCATGGCAGGTTTCTTTTCCATTGCCACCATCCATGAGATTATTTCAGCCTCTCTGACTTTCCGCTTGACGTTCCTTGCTGTGTCGCTCACCCTACAGGCCGCATATGCCGGTAAGCTTCCTAGTTCTTTTTCTCCATTGTGAATCAATGTTTTTCCTGTACAAATACCTCAACACTCTCTCAACCCATTTACTTTCTTCCATATTCCTCAGTCGTTCTTCATGATCAATTTTACTGTGACCTTCCCTCACTTCAAAACTTGTCCGGCCTATATCACCCTGCACAGCTTCATTTAATTGTAGTCTTCCCGCGAGCACCCAATGCGAGGCGTCCCACTGACCTTTGGTTGCCATCGAGTCCTGATTGTACCCCTGATTTGAAGCAAACAACCGCATTTTCAAAAGTCCTGGAGGCATTACACCTTTCCACATACCCCGGAGCACCTTGTACCAATTGTATCCCCATTGCGCTCTGTGTTTTGTTGTGGCTGTATTTCTCTTCCACTTTACTGTTATTGTTTTTTCCTGTGTTTCTATATATCTGTTGCCTTCGTTTATCCATATACCAAGGTATTTATATTCTTTTGCCCAAGGTATTTCCTGGCCCTTTTCTAACGCTAAATTTCAAACCTAAATTCTCACCATCCTAGCTGTCCACAGATATTAGCCAGACGTTGCAAATCACTTTGCTTGTTAGCTAGTAACACCTGAAAAAAAAAAAAAAAACCTGGAAGCTGCTGCTCTACTATTGTACCCGCCTGTCTGTATGAGAGATTAAATCCGATATTACTTCCTCCTAGCGCCCTCTCCATCCTCACCATGTACATCATAAACACCAGTGAGGATAAAAGGCAGCCCTGCCTCAGTTCCTTGCTGATATCAAGTGTTTCCTCGCTCCTCATCCCTTCCCATTCAACGCAAACGGTATTTTCTAGATAAAGCTATCTCAAAAGCTGTAGAGAATCGTCACCTAAGCCTTCCCCTTCTAGAATATCCCACAAAATGTTGCGATCTACGTTGTCATACACTCCTGTAATGTTATAAAAAAGTCACATATAAGGGTCTACTTTCCGCTTTTGATATTTAAATACACTTAGTAAGAACAGATAAGGTATCATACAAATGCCTACCTATTCTGAAGCCATTCTGAAGTGCTCCCAAAATGCCATTATTCTCTGCCCATGCTTGCAGCTTTAATTTGATTGCCTGCATTATTACCGATGTAATGGTCAACGGTCTATACAAGTGAAGTCTTCCTCAACCTTAAATTTATAAATTAAATTCATTCTACTTTGTCGCCAATTAATTCTTTATGGTATTCGTCTACCTTTTAAAGTTTTTTCCACTGTTTTCACCAGAGCTTACTTACTTTTTGGTCCTAGTTCATTAATCAGCCTAACGGGATCCTCGTCTAGCCTGTGGCTATGCGCTTAGGAATTTCCTCTTCGGCTTTCTTCCAGTTGAAATTTGTCAGCACCAGCTCATTTTCCGTCTGGTTCTCTTTCATACTCTTTTTTTGCTTCAAACACAACCTCGTCATTGCCTTGGAAAGATATTTGGCTGTTGTTTTTCGGATGCAATTTAATGCCACTCCCCCTTCCAGTTTGTTTCCATCTTCGTCTAGGATATGTTGTTGTATTTTTGTTGACTGCCTGCCTAATATAATTTTATGTGGTTTCAAAATATTCTAGGTGCGGCCTTCTTTTTCTCACGTATTTCTGAAAACCAACGTTCACATTCAGGTTTTATCTTTGCTTGCACCTGTATTTGAACCATAGACTTTTTCTCCCGATACATTTCCCATTTACTGGCTACTCCTGAGGTAAGTCCGTTTTTTTTTTTTTTTTGCCTGCCTGTGCTCTCGGGATACTTTCTGTCGTTCGCCCCCCCCCCCCCCCCCCCCCGATCGCTTCTCGCATCTCCTTGTTCCACTAGCTTTTCGGTTTCTTTCTTCCTTTCCAACGAACATGTTGTTTCTCTTTACGTATTTCTGTCGTTATTACACTTAGAAGCTCACTGTATTCCCTCTTTTTACTTGGCCGCTTGCCAAGTTTTTCTTCGACTCTTGTATATGTTATTTTTTCAGTGTTTGGCGTCGACTCCAAAAGTATCCTCTAGCATACGACGAGTTTATTCCGCAGTTTCGCAAAATTTAAAACAAAACTTGATGCAAATCCCTTGCTCCTTGAAGTCTGCTATATTCGTTGCTAAGAAATGTGCCAAATCAGTGAAACATGGTGTTGCAAAACAAAACTTCGCAAAACAATACTAGGGACCCTAACCCACTCATCCGCAAAGCCTACGCAAGGCTCGCAAGGCCTACTACTAGCCACATCTAGCGGCGGAAATATGTACCATACTCAATGAGCCCGCGCTTTTCAATTTCCCAGAACTTTTGGGTAGCTCCTCGCATGTTCTTGTCACAAGTCGCCAGCCATTTCTTAATGGCCATGTTGAAAAGTAGATGTGACAGCGGTTCTCTCTGTCTTAATACTGTCGGATGAACCTGCAAGGTGTGGTTTTCCATTGTACGAACTGTGGTGGAGGTCTCGTAAAAGTCCTGGGCGTAGTCCGCGAACTCTAAGGGTAAATCCGGGCTTTATTCCTCCAAATATAGCCGCTAGCTTCACTCGGCCGCAGTCCTTGGCAACATTGACAGATGCACATCGGTTTTGCCACACCATGCCCCTCCCGGTTTTTCTTGTGTCTGTGATGTGTCTGTGCGTCTATATGTGTGTTTCCCTTTGGCACAGCTTTTAACAGCTGTGTTGGCTGTAAAAAACACCACAGTCAGTCGGTCGTTACAGCTTCAGTAATTTCCTGCTGCCAATGCAGCGCGCACGTTCACTTCATAAATTTTGCCCAGATATTTTTTGTTCTTGCTCTTACAGCCTGATTTGTAGAAATATTTGGCAGCAGTTGCGCACAACGCGGCGTCATAGTAAAAAAAAAAAAAAAAAAAAGGGCTACGTTTTTTTTGCTTTGTTGCGCAAGAAGGGCTTCACTGATTGAGATGTACTTTGCGCAAGCGTGCACACGTATAGGTTCGCTAAAAATATAAACGGCAATAACAAGTGAAAAAAAAAAACAACTGTTTCCGCCCGGGATCGAACCGGGGACCTTGCGCGTGTGAGGCGCACGTGATAACCACTACACCACGGAAACAAGCGCGCTCGGCGACATGTTCAAACATGTTTTAAAGATGTTTCAGCATGGTTGCATTAAGCATTTCTTGGCCAATAGAGGCGGCGCTGCCCTGGCCAATGCCTATAAAGCGACATATATAATACCTATACCTATAAAGCGAGATATAAGAAGGAAGAAGAAGCATGCGCTTGCTGCGGTAAAGCTAGGGAAACGACGGAGCATATTTTATTAGAATGTGAAGACGTGTACCCAGCGGTCGATTTAGGCACCACTGGCCTCCTTGAAGCCCTTGGGTTCAGCGGGAGCAGTCGTAAAGCAAACAGGTCCGCAATAGACATCAGTAAGAGGCGATTGGAGGATTGGTGGAAGAAAAGTAGGGAAACGACAAAAGACGGAGACGTACAAAAGCACAGTTCGCAATAGGGGATCAGAAAATTTGGACGTGGTAGTTCATAGTGTTTTTTTTTTCTTCATTGGTTAACCTAGGTAGGATATTAGGCAGCATAGTAGCAAGAGCTTGGTGGCGCAAGCCACCACCCAGTTCCAAAGGGGACGCTCATAACATCCATCCATCCATCCATCCATCCATCCATCCTCCTTTACTAGATGCCTGCCGCGTCGCTAGTCGTCCCATTGGAGCGGAGGTTCCCGTAGTTCAGGGTAGTAGCGGAGAGACGGCGCTCGCAGCCGACCCACTAAAGACCCACTTTCTGTTGCGGAGGAAGTGACGATTACTAGGCTGCTGCGCGCTCGACCAATGGCTTTACGAGAGACCGCGGGTCGTGCCTCCGGGATCGCAACAGACGCCGCTAAAATCTCGGAGGCAGGGCTATGTAATTTAGGTTTGCAGCGGCCACCGCAGCTAGCGCTCGCAGCCGACCCGGGTTAACCCGGGTGGGGAAGAGTGAAAAGGAGAGGGACAGGAACCAGCTTCTCGGCTCACGCGGCCGGCATCTAGTAAAGGAGGCATTGCCCTGGCAGTAGTTTCTGTCATACCATGAAGTCATACTGTCGTTTTTTAGCTTTCGGGGTACTGAAGTTGCGAGTTCGAACTGCGGGTAGAGGCTTGACGGGCTACCCAGGCGCTTCGGAAACGCCGGTTAACAGAGCCCTCTATGCCGCGTTTTTAGGTTTCAGGTAGTACAAAACGCGATGCCCTGAATGCATGGCGCCGCGGCATATCTGGTCGTCTCAGCTGCGCCGCAGTATGCATGGGAGACTTTGTCGCACGCCTTCCGTCGCCAAGGAAGCAAAGCGCTGTGCCGATACAATGCCTGCACTGCGCACAAGTAGCAGCAGACGCCGTGTCGGTGCACTGCCGCATCCGTGCGTATGCTGCTCAAGTCGCGCGATGCCAAGCTGCAGCGGCAGACTGCTGCAATATGTGCCTATTTGCTTAAGCAGGTGCACCAACTCAGAACCGTTGGCCAATAACAATGAATTAGTCATCGAATGAAACTATCATGCTGGCGTTAGCACCGTAACTCAGCTTGAGCGGTTCTGGTATGTGTCGACGCTGAGACTGCCGGCTACATGCATGCTTACGCCGCAATAGCACATTTCCAGACCTGGCAATCAGTAAATACTGTGACTGAGTGTCTGTAGGTATAGCGCTGACGCGCAATAGCTTTTTTTTTTCGGAAGAACGATGCCGCAGTAACAGTTTCGTTTATGGTAATTAATTTCCTTACAGTAACATATAATGTGACGTCGGCTGTTTAAACACATTTTATGTACAGTTTCCCATCTTATTGCTGCAACTGACTTTGCCACGTCAGTCTATCAATTTTCTTTCGCAAGTTCTCTCAGCAACACATTCTGAAACAGTTTCAACCACTCTATGTGAACTTCCGCTTAATTAGGTGGGCCACTTCACCATAAGAAATTGTTTTAGGTCCTATAAATTCTGGTGCGTGGCAGTTTTTTCATAAAAAAAAATCGGGCCCACGATGCGGCGGTCGGGCATGGCCTGACTGTCCCAACGTGGGAGCGGCCTGCAGCGCGCTGAGTTGCGTACCTCAGGACCTTCATTAAAGTTTTGCATCCATCCATCTGCATGCACTTTTAGAGACGACTGCATTTTTCATGGTTAAGCTAAAATAGGGCGCACTCTCGACGAGATGATCCACAGGCTACTCTCAGCGAACACAGGTGCCTTTTCCGATAGCTAAACACCAAAATAAAGCAACAAATGAAAACTGAATTCAGACACAAAGCAAGCGAGACCGTCTGTATACAGCCTGGTGACAGCATAACTTAATACGGAGAGCTGCAACTTGTATATTACCCAGCTGATATTGTAGCTCACCACCAAGTCGTTGCACAGAGTTGAAAATTCCAGCATGTCAGGCCGATGACCCTCACGACAATTCACCATGCCTCAATAACAGTGGTGACGATGGTTGGGGACAGCGTGCTGCTCGGCACAGCCTCACATATTATTCTGGAGTTTACTACAACTCGGCAGGTCCGCCCACTTTCAGCACAGTTTGTCGGACAAGCGCCTGCATTCCATGACCTGTGCTGCATTCGCTAGTGCACAATGTCGTGCGTATGCGTCGAACACTTTCAGAGTGCAAGAACTATGCACAAAACTCAAAATAAAGCATAAAATAAGCGAGACCCGTGTTGCTCAACGCGACGGTGTATTTTCCATACTACCCAGCCAACTTCGTTGACCGGTGCCAGGTCGCGCCACTAAGCGTTCAAAACTCCAGCACGTCAGCCCCATACTACATGTTGCGGTGCCGGCAAAACGGTCCTGCACTACATAACTAGCCAGAAAGCTGGTTCTTCATTCTATGCCAAAGCATGCCAAAACTCTTTTACGTAAGCTGTCTTGCACCAAGTTGAAAGTATTTTTTATGAAGAATTTTGCGTAGCAGACACGCGGCACAGACAAGTGTTTTCTTCTGGACATGCTACCGAAAGCTAGGCACTAGCGTTCGAAACAAAATCGGCCAAAATAAACTGACGTGTTTCGAAATATGAAGCGCAAGCTTATTGTATTACATGTTTTTTCAAATAAATTTAACACCACCAGTTTAAGAAACGTCAACGTGGCGCGCGTGTGTAAGCGTCATCACGTGACATCCTTGACCCATTCGACCTGCTTATGAGAGTATAGAAGAGAACTAGCATTTCTGGATTTACTACACATTCTGCAAGACAAAAGTACTTTTTGATGAACCTAGGCACAGAAAAATACACATTTGCTAATTTTCTTCAATATATAATAATTTCTGGCACCCGCTGGTTTCGGGGCAACTCCTTTTCAGCCGTAAAAG
This sequence comes from Dermacentor andersoni, assembly GCF_023375885.2. Classification (NCBI taxonomy): domain Eukaryota; kingdom Metazoa; phylum Arthropoda; class Arachnida; order Ixodida; family Ixodidae; genus Dermacentor; species Dermacentor andersoni. The sequence continues at coordinate 126,519,424 of NC_092818.1, read as the reverse complement.
AGATAAATGAACTCCGCTTTCAGAAAAGACCCCTTCTGAAAAAGAGATCGCTCCCTGTCGTGTGTTTGCAGGTGAAACTCTTTTTCGGCAGAAATCTTTTTGCTCAAAATACTTTTGAGCGCCCATGCGACAGGTGTATTAGGCTAAACAAAGGAGATTTTCAACGTCGCCACTCGTCAAAAGCAGTTCTGCACGTCTGTATAGATCGCACATGCTCCTGGGCACACTATCTCGGACCCAACTACTCCTGCCAGGTGTCTATCTACACAGCAAAGCTGGCTGCTCGCGCGCTCTACACAGCAGTGGACTCCACTGTACATGCACCATGCTTAACACCCTACATAATGAAACAAAATTTGGGAGTCCAAATTAACTCATATTAGGAATTATGGATGCCTAAAATGTCCAATGAAAGATTGATACCAATAAAACAAAGCCATGAGACAATCAAAATTGCATATCCGTGTGATAATATGTTTGCCCATGAGCGTTCCCTTGCGCGTCACCAATTTCTATTTAATGGAGCCAGAAGAGGCTCTAGCGGCAGTGTATATGGTATTCCGAAAGCCAAATGACCAGTGTATCTAAATTTATGTTCCTGCAGCTTTTGGCTCAAGTTCTTTTACTGTACATTGCAATGGTTATTCTATATTTAAAAGTGAAATGCAATGGCTTTGGTTAGTACATGAGCATTCATTATACCTTCACTATATGTTGCCGCACAACTATTTCTAAGGTAGTACAAGCATGCATATCACACTTTAACGCACAAGCATGGTGAATGGAGGATGAAGCTTTTTCGTTAATTTTTTTTTTTCCAGCTGCAACTCCAACGGTAAACCTGAGACAATGAAATCTGCCTCTTACAAGTAATCTGTGTTTGGCTGGCTTCCCAATAACTGAGATCTCGAACATGCTTTGTTTAGGCTCAAGGGCAATGGTTCGAACAGAACAGGACCAAACTGGTATGAGTATAGACTAGGGCTGGGTACGGGCCAGTTTGAAGTTACTAGGCTGGGCTCAGGCAGACTAGTGCATGGCACCCATGGTACTTTCAGGAGTGGACCAGGCCCGGGCCACAAAAAATAAAATAAATAAAAAAAAAAAAAACCCATGCAGTGCTCTAGGTTGCCCCTCACTTTCAGCAGACATTACACAAAGCGGGATTGTTGTTGGTCCATGATATGGTTGCCACTATTTTTTTATGCCCTAGAGAAAACAAAATTACAATGTTCAAAATAATATGCAGCTTTCTGCCACTTAAGAGCTTATGCAATTAAGAGTCTGACTTAAAAACGTTCTTTATTCCAATACATAAATCTCATTAAAACATTTCATCTCTAAAACAACACATTCAGGAATGAATAAAAACTTCCTCTTAGGTGGCCACCTCATCAATTTTTTTAAACAGCCTTGGCACACGAACACAAGAGCAACTAAACTCATCAAACCAGTGATGATACAACAAGGTACTGTTTTGCAGTCAGTCAATCACACACACACATGAACACAAACAAAATACAGAAAAAGGTATCTGCTACACACAAAGAAATAAGAGGGTGGGAATGAATTGCACAGGGCTACTTGAACAATGGTCATCTTCCTGAACTGCACTGCTACATCCATATTCAGTTCATCTTTCTAAACAGCACTACCATGTCCAGTTCAGATCAGCAGGTTGCATGCTGTAAATGCTGCTTCAGGTGGTCAGTTCCACGTAGTTTCATGTGAATTGATTGAATGTATGTATATCACCAAAGGGTGCCTGCATAGCACTTCATTTGCAGTATTCAAACTTGCAGTTTTATGAAGAGCTCCAAAACTACAGCATCTGGACACAGTTAACAGCCAACTGCAAAAACATTTTGGACCGCATAAAAATCCTAGTTTACGGAAATGTAGATGTAGAAAAGCATCCATTCAATATTTCACTCTTGAAATACGAGTGCAAGTTGCGAAAAGCTCGCAGAACCAGCCATTTTTAATAATGAAACTGGAAGAAAAAAATAAGAAATAAAAGAAGCGCCATTACAGCTTGCTGGAAGTGATGAATGACCTTATGCACGGTGCATCAGCATGACCTACGAGATTGCAACTGCGCACCTGTGCAATCTCCAAGGCCACGCTGCTGCAGGGTGCTGTGACGAGCACTCTCGCTGTGGAGATGTTCTGACTAGCATGTGCTCTGATCGGTCACTGTGGTTCTCGAGGCGTCATGACATATGGCAATGTCCGGTGCACATGACGTGCTGAAATATCTCCCAAGAGGCGTACTGGGACTGGGATTTGCATCGTAAAGATACCGCCAGGTGCATGCATCATCTGCTTAGGTGCTGTAGGCTGCTAACAAACAAACAAGCAGGCAAAAAGAAAAAAAACTATAAGATTCCCAGCTCTGCAGCTTTGTAAGCACTGGTTTAGTGCTCATTTATAACAAATTTAGCCAAAGCAAAATTATGTTGCAGTTGGCCTTTAAACCTTCACAGTATGTATGCTCCAGTCCACACATATTCACCACTTTAAAGCCGCAGTAATGCTAAGATACCACATAAAAGAGAGGAAAGCTATTACAGTGTGTGAACCAAAGAAAGGTAAACACATTAGCAACGATGCTAAGTGGATCCAACAGGGCAAATTCTTGATAACACTTGTTGCCCACTAAAGACGCGTCTCGTGTACAAAAACAGATACTCAAAGCCCAGTAATAGCAAGCAGGGAAATCAGCTGGGCTCTACAAAGTGTGCTTGCAGTCAAATATATGCAGAGGCCTCTGTAGTGCATTCAATATGGAATTTTCATTGCAAATGCATCTAAAACAACATGAGCAGTACTCTGGCAAGTAACTACATCAATTACATTAAAATGGACCTCACATGTAGTACATGTGAGAGCGTAGTATAGACTTCACATTCAACTCGTGGAACTTCACCACAGAGCCCAAGTAAGCCACAAAAGCATAAAGAGAACTGTCCTTTTGCAGTCTTGCTGATCAGAGAGTCAAAAAAAAGGAAAAAAAAAGGAGAGACACGAAAACAGTATTTGATCACATGAAGAAACTGTGCAGGACGGCTGCAGACAATCACTGTGCACCAGAATCGCACTATGTCCACTACCAAAATCATACTATTACAAATGATATGAGCGCAGTTGCCCAATAATTTTGCAGGCTTAAAAACCATTTGATATGTGCGGTTGGTTCCATGAGCAGAATTCCGCATTGCCAGATCAAGGAAAGCATGCCATCCATGTTGCTATTCATGCAGACTTTTTCTTCTTCCTATATACACAAATTCACCAGGAATGCCTTAGTTCTTCTGTTAATGCTGACACTTCAGATCGGCATGAGAATGAGAAGACGTGGTTAGAGCAAATGAACACAAAATGAGCATGGCTAGCAACTTAACAGGTACATTTTCTTAGAAAGTGCTAGGCGCCAACTAAGTGGAGCATTCTTCCTTCATTTGAATATGCCGAACTTGCATTTAATCACATAGCAATGCACTAGCCAACCTAAACTGGCAGCTGCAACAAGATGGGAGCACACAAACATTTTCTGTTTATCAAGTGACGGTGATACGGGAGGACCAACTACAAAAATGATTAACAATCAGCTGTGTGGAAATGCTGAAAGATGTGATACCAGGTTGAATGAAGTGCTCCATAGAGTTGGGCCTTGACACGCATAAAAAAAAAAGAAAGATATGAATAAAAATGGGCTTGCTTCATGTTTTAGAACTGTAAAATAAAAACATGCTAGGAATGGATAGTAGGTGCATGCCTGAGATAAAGTCCTCAACAGCACTACGCAAATGAGAGAGTCTACAGTAAAGCTTTTTGTCTACAGGTTGCTTTTTGTGGCTGCCTAAGCAGTTTACTTTCGTGGCATGTGAAAAGGTATTTTAACCCCTTTACTGCCCTTCTGCTATCAGAACCTCTAGTAGATGTGAAATGCATATGGAAATCATACTGGCTACTAGTGTGCCACGAAGTCAGGCATCTTGCATAGGCAGCCGCAGTACTGTAGGTAGTAAAACATGTTTAACATGGTAGCATGTTAAAACAGGCCCTTTTTAGAAGATGCTGAAGAACTACACCCACGCCATGCGCTCAGGAACTTCACTAGGGCATTCAGTCAGAAGATACATTCACATGGGGATGTTTTCCACAAAGCAACACACACGCAAATGCAGTGAACCCTTTTCATGGTCACTTTCTTATAGCACAGATGACATGGACAGGAAAACCAAAATAGACAACAGGCATTCCGCTTCTTTTCCTTGTATGTGTATCATGTTCAGTGTAGAAAACACTTACGAGTTACAACAAGCCTGCTTTGACATCGTAAAACACCTTTTGTGCCGAACTTTGTAATGTTAAATTTCCTGATAAGCTGTACAGTTTGTGGACAATCTTACCCTCCCTCAGATGCTACTGCAGTTCTATTCAGCATAATTTCATAGGATGATGAACATATGTCATTTAAGGTTTCTTAAAGGGCTCTGAAGTTATTCTCTAACCAATCAAAGAGTGGCCTCGCTATTAAAGTACATAGTCTCACGAATCTCATGGCACAAACATTTCTTTCAAATCCTTCAACTATAAGTGGAGTTATCGCACAGGTACCTGGCTATCTCTTTCTTTTCACCTCTGCTAGTGTGCTGGAAAAGCTATGCAACATAGAAGCCAAAAGGGCAAAGCGCCGGCCAATAGTTGAGTGTTGTGGAGGTGTATGGACACATTACGGCACACCATGGTGACCACGAACTATGCTACGCAGCACACTGCTGCCATCTTGGAGGCCACAAGCAGCAGACACCACTATGCACAGTGCAAAGATGAAGTGATTTTTCTGTCTTTTTGAGATTGCAGGCATATATATTTTTAATTTATTTAACATAAAATTAGCAATTATGTATAACTGAGAACATTCTCGCGACCACGAAATCAGCCAATAGCGTTGGCCAGCCAACTGCTTTCAATCAGCTTTCGATGACAACATTGTGGATGCAAGAGCAAGCGTCTGTTCACTGCTTTTTACACGAGGCTGTGAATTTTCTGCTGCATGCTGTGCAATAATATTTGGCTCACATGTTGATAGCAGCCTCGTTAATAGATTGGTAATGTTCTTTTACTATGTTTCAAAAGTGCTTCAGGGCCCCTTTAAAGTTCACCTAAAAGAGGGTTCACTGCAAGATATTATTTTTGATACTTTTCTTTCCACTCCTGAGCGCCTAAAGCTGCACTAGGTTGAGGAAAAGGGCCAATTTCTTCAAACACGTTCATACATGCACACATGCTGGCACATACATCTGTGAAACCAAAATCTGCAGGTAGTGCTGTCCACTCTGCTGCAAACAGCTGATGGTATTGGTAAACTAACAACAATTAACAAGCAGTAGCACAGCTCAGCTAGCGCTCAGTGACTGTTAAACAGAAAAGAGCATCAGCTGACTAATACTTACAATTTCCCACTGACACCCAGCCACCTATGGTCCTTCATCGACAATTTTCTCCCCGAGTGATAACTGCTGGCCTTGGGCACCACAGTTCTTAGTACCTTTAACTTCAAGACTCCTCACTTGTGTGCTGCAAACTGCACACAACCGATACTGTGTATGCCTGCAGAACACAAGCACAGGCATTTGACTTTCTTGAAGATGTTTTGAACTAATAGTAGTGCTAGCAATTGCAGCCAGAACCACCAGTTTGCGTTGTGAACTGCTTACTGACTTTACCTGTGCCTTTCAACATTCACAGCTGGATCCCCTACTTGGCCTTGGGTACCACATTAGTTGGTTTTAGCCTCAGACATTCTCATCCTTTACAAAACTATGCAGATTTTGAGGTGTGATTTTGTCCCACCGCAATAATAACCATTTTAGGGAACCATCTGTTTTGGCAGCCTCCAGCACATGCCATTTTGGTGCTCCATAGTGTTTGCATGAAGATTTACTGATCATGAAGTACTGTGCATTTGAATGGATGCACAAAGGTATGGAGATGGTTACTATTGCATGACGAGAGTACACCGCAAGGCGTGTAAAATTTTTCGGTGGGATACTTGCTGTGAATTGCATGCAACTACCACATATTAGTGCAGACCACAGGCACAAGAACCCGAATGTCCCAAAGACACAGTTACACATGCAACAGTGACAGTCGCAGCCTGAGCAGGCAGGTAGCTTGTGTGGTGAGCTACCACCGCATCCCTGCTTCGATTTTCCTTGCCATATCCTCCGCCTTGTGCTGCTTTCCGTCCACACACCAGTGCATGCCATCCAGCTTGGCTGGCTTGCTTTTGTGTTCTTGCTTTTGGCCTATGCTTGGTACTGGTTGGCAAAGCACTATCGATTGGGCATAGTGTATGGCTTCCACCGGAGGCACTCGGGGTCCAAGGTGCGGTCGTGCCGAACCTTTTTGACTTTGGAGGAACTCTCGGGTGTCTCCTGCTTTTAAGAAAGTGCAACGAAGAAGAAAGAAAAGGAGCTTCACATGTTTCATGTCTAACCAGCAATATGAAGATTTCAGTTAATTTGGGCATATTTCTATCAAAGAAGCCCCAAAGCAGATTTTGTTAAACGGAAACTAAAGGCAAATATTATGTAAACGTAGACTGTTAAAATATCATTTCAGAAACCCCACAGCACATGTCTCTTGCTAAGAAAACGCTTATTTTAAAAGAACATTGTTGTTATATGCCTTCTAAGGAGTGTTCTACTGCAAGTATTTTTCAAATTAGTTGATTAACAGCAGGGATAGAAAGATTTGAAGTGCCGTGTAGCCATGATTTCAGGAAGCGAGCATCACCGCCAACATAGACACTCTCTCCACTTGCCCGTCTAGCCTTCGCAAGCGAAATTCCTTCCCCGAGTTCTCACATGACGAATACGGCACGGGCCCCTTTATTTTTTCTCTCTCTCTCTCTCTCTCTCTCTCTCTCTCTCTCTCTCTCTCTCTCTCTCTCTCTCTCTCTCGTTTTTGTTGAGTGGTGCAGTACTGTGACGGTCATGTGTGTGAGCTGTTGCATTTGTCTCGTTTCGTGCAGCAGACAATTTTGTGCGCTCTGCATAAGAACACCTGATTAGCAGCATAAGTCAGTGCCACAATCCCGAGCACTGAGGCAGGCGTGAGAGGATGAAAGAGCACGATTGCGGCCCTGGAACACGGTAGAAAATGACATAGTTTTGTTCTCGGCACGTGTCACTATGTGTGACATCACAGCACAGACATGTATGTAGGTGTACTTGCGCAACTGACGTTGACTCTCCTGCTGGGAGTGTGTCGTCCGCGAGGAAAAGGGCAAACAGCACTTAGTTTAAAATTTAAGCTCTTTCCACTGCGCATAGGGACGTAGTACTTAGCAGACACAATCGTTAGTACGCATTGTAAGCACTGAGTTTGTCAGCTCAAAATGGCCAGACCTGGCAAGGGGCGCTTTAAAAATAAACACTGCACCCTGTTGGTTAAAACGTTGGCCTCGTGGCAGGTTTGAGATATTTTTATGGGCCTGCAAATGTGTTGATCAGACAACAATGAAAGTTTGTAGCAACTTCTTTTTTCTTTAGATGTTGCGCCCATGTATATAGCTATCCCACAGTGAGATGCAACAGGGTCTATCTGTTGCTTCACTTGGCGCTGTCACTTGATTATGACATGCTTGTGGTTGCCTCTAAGTACGAGCTTCTTGAGCCAGCCACGCAAGTGCAGCACTACGTTATATACAGGAACTACCAAAATGTGAAGGCACGGGGTTCAGTGAAGACTAAACCTTATGACCACCCGATGCGTCGTTGTCAAGGGTAACATCAATGAGTCCTTTTTCTACAACTGAATAGAACTGCATAAGGAGCATTTTCTACCATCTTTTAATGCAGTGCAATGATCCTTTTAATATTAGCAGTTGAGTACTGGTGACAGAATTATAATGAGGAGTTATGGTACCATCAGGCTAGTACTCGAATATTGCAGCAGAATATCAAATGCTGTCCTATATTTACGTCAATTTCTCGCTTAGTAAAGCTCTGTTCACTGATCCGGTTGTTTCTCCAAACCCCGCAATTATTCAGGAGACAATGCCTTCACTTGTATTTTCTTCAGAAGGGATTTTGTCCCTAATAGAAAACTTAAAGCTTTCATCCTCTGCTGGCATTGACAACATCAACGCTAAGATTCTGCAGAACACCAAAGATACATGTTCATCTCTGTTGTGCATGTTATTCACTCAGTCACTCCTCACAGGCCAACTGCCCAAAGAATGGAAACAAGGGAAGGTCGTTCCAGTCCACAAATCAGGTAACAAGAACTCACCTCTAAATTACCGTCCCATTTCTCTAACTAGTATTCCCTGCAAAATCATGGAACACGTCATCTATACTCACATCATGGCATTTCTCGACTCGAACAACTTTTTTAATCCTGCCCAGCACGGGTTTCGCCGTGGTTACTCCTGCGAGACTCAGCTTGCCGCTTTCTTACACGATCTGCACTCTAACCTTGATTGTAATCTTCAATCTGACTTATTATTTTTAGATTTTGCTAAAGCCTTTGACAAAGTGCCCCATAAACGCCTTCTTATAAAGCTTTCCCACTTAAATTTTGACCCTAATATACTGAAGTGGATTGAAGAATTCTTGACTAATCGTTCACAATTCGTCACCATTAATAATAGGAATTCTAATTCAGTCTCTGTAACATCAGGCGTCCCACAAGGATCCGTGCTCGGCCCGCTACTTTTCCTAATATACATAAATGATTTACCATTAAACGTAACATCTAGCATACGTATGTTCGCGGATGACTGTATGATATATCGTGTTATTACTTCTACCGCTGACCAATCTTCTCTTCAAAGTGATCTTAATGCAGTCCAGGACTGGTGTAACGAGTGGCTAATGGAACTTAACCCGCGTAAGTGTAAATATTTGTCCATTCACCGTCGCCGTAATTCTCTCCTATTTCCTTATGTAATATCTGAAGTTCCGGTTGAACTAGTTCATTCATACAAGTATTTAGGAGTAACACTTTCAAGCGATCTTTCCTGGAATCCTCATGTTACTAACCTAATATCATCCGCGAACAGGACGTTAGGATTTCTAAAACGCCATCTGCATCATGCTCCTCAACACGTAAAATTGTTAGCCTACAAATCATTTGTCAGGTCAAAACTAGAATTTGCATCGCCTATTTGGAATCCTCATCAGGCATACCTAATTAATAATCTTGAATCTGTACAAAATCGCGCCGCTCGTTTCATCCACTCGTCATATTCCTTTGACATCAGCGTTTCCTCCTTAAAAACTGCATCCGCATTATCCCCCTTATCGCTCCGTCGTCGCATTGCCAGCCTATCTTTATTTCACAAATTCTTTCATAGCCCTATGCGCATCGCACCTTATATCCTTCCTCCTACACGCATATCTCACCGCACCAGCCATCAGCTACAGGTTGCCCGTCCACGCTCACGCACTGTCACGTTTTTAAATTCTTTTTTTCTTCGCACAGCTGCAGACTGGAACGGCCTTCCTAACGACGTTGCTGTCATTATGTGCCCATCCAAGTTCATCGAAAATGTAAAAAACTTCCTGTTATTGTGACTATGTATTTTTATTCTTGCCACCCCTTATGTAACGCTCCATTTATTGGAGCCTTTAAGGTAATAAAATGAAATGAAATGAAAATATTGATGCCTTAGACATTTTTGTAGGTTAAACTTTCTCTTTAGCTTGACTTAATATTTGCCTTTAGTGTCCCTTTAACGTTACCGTTACTTTATCTCAATCCTTCTCACTCACTTTGTCACTGTGAGAGCACCTCAAGGTTTGAGGCGAGTCGATATCAAACAGAATGTTTAATCAGTAATGAGCAGTAATTACAGCTAATGTGCAAGTTCAAGTCTTGTTTGCTGGTGCTTCATGAGGACTTGCAAGTACTAGAGCTGCATCATATTTATTATATTCAAAAATGAATAACGTTTAAAGAACAAGCACACATCTTTCTTTAGCATTTAACAAAAATGAGAAAGGTACAGGAAAAGGGCGTAGTGAGCCACAACAAGTCATTACAAAGGCTGCAACCAGTATATGTTGGCTTGACTTTTCAATTTTGCAGAGCTTAAGGCCACATATTCAACTAGCATTAAAGGCCAACTGCAACGAAATTTCCCTTGGGTTGAATTGACTATGAATGCCTAGTGTACACTCTCAAAGTATTCTTGGCAAAGCCGATGGGCTGGTAATTGCCTAATTTTGTTATTAGCAGCCATTAAATAGCACCGACGCAAATGTGTTCATCTGGCGGCAAAGCGGCAGCGATGTAGATATGGCGAATATTGAAGAATCGTATGCAACTGCTGATCTTTCAGCTGCGCCTAGGCAGCCAGGCACATTGCTTGCTCATCATTTGCGAGCTGACGGGCATCTTTCTCAGCGTGCGTTCTCCCTGTTGCACTCGTGATTTTGAGTTGTGAGAATGCCGACGCATTGTGTGGCCGTAAAGTGCTCGAATACGTACTTGAACACGAGCAATGGCTGTGCAGTACACAACGCTGAGTAGAGAAAGGCTGAATGCATCTTTCCTGTCCCAGCTTTCAGGGCGAAAGCGTGCACCGGGGTGCAGCGGGCAAGTTTGATGTGGACCAACTAATGCGCACAAAGCATGTAAACTGCAGTTGATGAAGCTGCACAAGCTACATTTCAACAGCACAGTCACTTACCCATCAAAATTTGCTTGGCAAACGCTTTCTCAGGGCAGCTATAAGTAATATATGCCATAATGGCGGACAAATACCAAGGGTAAGATTCAAAGGTAAATTGTATTCAAGTCATATTCCCGAGTGATCATTTCCGGTAGTGCATGATCTTCAAGATATTCCGTGCATCCCTACATTGGACGCGTCGAAGTAGACGAACAAAATTTTTTGTGACACAGCACCAGCAACAAGCAGGAATCGCATGCTACGTATGTCACAAAGGAGAACACGACATGGCGGCCATGGTGTAGATGCGGCAGAATGCAGGAATGCAGTGCCACCAGACCATAATGGGCGAAGCTTTATCACGGTCACAGTCCGGCTTGTCTGGCTGTGAGCTTATATACATTTAGCACAGAGCCCTCTAGCCTGGCCGTGCCAAGCCTCAGCCACGTATCATCCTCTACTATAGATGTCGATAGTGGTCTGATCGGTCGACGAGTCCGGTGCTTCCAGTGTGCCAGGCAGCGGCAGGTGAAGTCGGATACGTCATGGCGGAGGCGCTAAGCTTGCTAAAATTTAATCCTGTGCTTTAAATGTGATCCACAGCAGTGTGGCAATGAGTTGTTGCTGCAGCACTGGCAGACAAATGCATAGTGAGCGAGCGCTTCTTTGTTTGTCGAAGGCATAAATGCAACACGCTTGTTTCCGTGAACCCGAACAGCATGCTGCAGCATGCAAGCTAGCATGCGATGCAACCTGTTCCAGCTGCTCTGGCATGCGATAGGACATATTCTATTCTAGCGCCAGACATGCTAGACTGTAGAACATCCAATTTTCGCTGATGTAGCATAACTTCGCCTCGCGTGGATAGCATTTGCATTAAGCCGGACTATACCGCACCTTTAGCTTGGCCAGCCCAATGTTCTTTTCTACGAGCGGAGGCAGAACGTATCGAGGCCCTGCTGTTGAATGACTGACAACCAGGTAGAGAAAACCGGCAGGACTCGGAAAATACTTCACATTAAAAGAACATTGCGGGCACGCAAAAGCACTGACACAGCCCACGAAGCACATAACAAAGTATACTAACCCTGTGGATAGCAGATGTACAGAACGTGTTTGCTGATACACCAGAACGGAATACAAGCAAGGAAAGCAGACAGCATAGGCACTGATTCTCAATATTCTTCACACTACGTGACTCCCACCGGGAGATAATGAAGGTGTTCTTTTTTTTTTGAGTTTCGGTATGAAAAACATTATTTTTGCGAGCTCTTTGTGATGGATTGACCTGCACTTCAAGCGTAAGATTTTGCACAGAGGTACTGCATGTCTAAATTATCTAAAACTGGCCTTTTTATACGGTAGAAAATTTCATTGCAGTTGGCCTTTAACTAAGCTTGAAGGGCAATAACATTAAAGAATTTTTTAGCAAACACCATAATATTTAAGTTTACTCATGGTATTGAAATTGCACTTCGATTTTAGAGGGTTCTGAAGACTTTCAGAGATTATCACAGACCATGCAATATAGTAAATAAAAGGAGGAATAAACACAAGGTGATGGGCACTCACAGTGTTAACGTAATTTCTAAGCACGAGGTGCTTTCCTTTCCAGTACTTTAGCATCCCCAAGGACTGCAACGTGCTGACAATGTCGTATGCACTTACAGCTGTTTCCTGGCTCAGGTCTGGAACAAATGGAATGATGAAGAGAAGTTAGCACGGATCAGTAAAGCAGGCGGCATTTCCCTGCTCCGAATGATTAATGTAAAAAAGATGACACAGATCTGAAAGCTACAAAGCAAATGATAATCTCAGTACAAAAACCACAACATCTGAAAAGGAATCCTTCCATACATATCACAGCATACTGTATATACAAGTAAATAAGGTGACCATGAATATAATGCGGGGGAGGGGAGGGGGAGTTTCAGTTTCTCAGAAAAATTTTTTAAAATAAAATTTATATCACTATTATAACGTGAAGTGATGTTGCAAAGAAACAAGAAGTGACGCACAAAATGGATGTCCGCAGGGCACTTTATTCACTGTTACTGCGAACTGCCATCGCAAAATACACAGTGAAAGGACGAATGAACGCATAATTTATTAATTGTCACTGCTGATGTCTTTGTCACTGCCAGTGAGAATGACATCGTCCTCCATGCCAACTAGGTTATTGGACAGGCCGCACTTCAGGAGTGCACGCAGCACAACCGGACACAGCAAAGTCATCTACGATTGCGTGTGTTTGAACTCGGCTCTGTATGCGGTAGTGATCGCAGTGGTGTCTAGTCGTTTAGCTCACTGCAGGTACAAGCACCAGAAATTTAAAAACAACACACACACACACACACACAACACACACACACACACATTATGTTTTAGTCACAAACCCGAATATAACGTGAGGTGTGCTGAGAGGCCAGAAACTTAAATATTAAACAAATAAATAACTACCACCATACAGAGTGAATGAACACTCACAGTACACTTCATACAGTAGACGTCTATTAGTTTGGCCCTGACGAGACTGACAAAACTGGTTTAATTGTCCAGCAGGAAAAATTAAGCAAGAGACAGAAGAAATGCCAGAATGCACCACTCCTTTGGATAGTATCTGTCCAATTCTAACATTAGCCTGAACTGAATGTGCACACATTTAATAGATTCCTGGTAGAAAACTAACATAGAAATGACATAAGAGCTCCTCTAAAGAAAGTACAAATCTAACGTACACCCACACTCTAGCAAAAAAAAAAAAGTAGCATGTGTTCTATTCTGGCATCAGCAAAAGATGAAACCAGCGAACTTCACCTTCACAAAATGGAAATTTATGCCTAATATCCGTCGTCTTCATTCCGAGACAGCACTTTGTAGCTATCAATGGATGACAATCTGTTGCCTTCAGTACGATCCACTGAGCGTTTGATGTTCTGCATTTACCAAACGACCTCAACAATTGCAAATGGAGCAAACTTTGTTTTGGCTTCGTATTCTATTGCACTACACATAGGCAATTTTCAAACAGTTCCTTGGAGAAAAACCGTGCATTAGAATTGGGTAAGTACTGTTGTAAGCATTGAGAGCTACTGTTTTTGCTTTGAAATGTTCCTAGAGAATCTGAAAATAGGCACTTTTTGTGGGAGATTTTTTGGCATATGTTTCACTTTTTTACTGTTGCCTTAACCCTTTGAGGGTCAATTCTTTTTGCCAAATGCCACACCCTCAGGGTTGAGCTTTTCTATTGCAGATTTAAAATCTTCAGAGTGACCTATTTTGAAAAAGAATAAATAATACCACAATTTTTTAGAGTGGACATAAAATGACAAAAGATATTTTCCATAGGCAAACATGCATTGTTTATTCTTGAATACAGATGGGCTTGCATAAATACTTGTAACAAGAATAAAAAAGTACATACACTAGTTATATTTTGATTCAGTGTTGGGCAGATCTGCATCAAAGGAATCATCACTCTACTCACTTGCAGAAGAGCAACCGGCAAGCACATCTATAGTGTAATCAAACTGTGTATGTGAGCTCATGCAAGAAAACACTATGGTTGTGCGCCCATGAGAAAAACCAAATGAGTCAGAAATTTGCAGTAATCCTTTGTCCCATCGCCAACGAGGGGGCAATCACTTTTTGTGAGTCTCAAGAAAAGAAACGCAGGCATGGCAGCATCGTTCATATACAGCGGTATCGTTTGTATATGCCAGTGTCCACCTGTGAACAGGTGTAATCACACCCCATGTGAGCAATAAAAGAGCGAACATCTAATGCTGACCCTTTGAGAGATAAGAAACCAGGCAGACAGCAGTTTCTATGAGTGCAATGAACGGAAACAGCTCACAAGACGAAACCAAAACTGCACCGCATCCGCACGGATGTGTGAGCGGTTGCTAAACGCTGGCGTAAAGAAGCCGTAGAACAAAAACCAAGAGACAATGGAATAAAAAAAAATTCCTTGTATCCACACAGGCTGGCAGCACTTGCAGTGCAACAGAATTGAAAAATTGGCATGTCATCTAAATGTACCAATGATGTCGTTAATATGCAGCATTGACAACTTGGGACTTGTTCGTGGCACCCTATATACTAGGCTTGTGCAAATAGTAATATTTTAGTTCAAAGCGAATTCGAAGCAAATAGTCATTGAGGTCGAACACTTTCAAAGCGAATTCGAATAGTTGCCAGGTGTGCGAAGAACAAAACTTAACAGTTTAAAGTTGTTCTATACAAAAATTCTTTATTTCTGAGGTTACAACATACAAAGGCATCACAGAGAACCGTGTGATAACATATCTTAAACAGTAAAAAATTTTCTGCATATAGTCTAGTTGTAGAAGAAGGTGCTCCCTTCCACACAGATAACAACCTACAACACATGTATAAAACATCACAGAAAATCATTTGGTAACATATTTCAAGTAAAAAAATAATGGCATAACGACTAACAGCTCCACATGCAGTGAAGAAGGCACTCTCTTCTACTATTTACAAGGCTACAACACAGAAAGAAAATCTTAAAAAAAATCACAGCTCTACATGGAAGTAAAAGGTGTTCCTTTCTACAGTTACTAATATGAAAGACAAAAATTCTCACGCAGAAAAACTAGTTGCTCCACATGCTGGGGAAGTGGGTGCTCCCTTCTGTTGGTTACAATGGCACCCGCTGTCGAAAATAACCTTTCACTTGTTGTTTGGGTTGCTGGCACTGAAAGGTACCTGCGGGCTGCCCTTACAAGGGATGGGTGAAGGTGGCTGCCTTTGCTCTTCCACCATTCGAGCGGGTCCTCACAGCGAGGAGGGAAGGGAGATGTCAGGTAGCCCGCAACATCATCTTTGGTGGAAAGACCAGACTTCATAGTACCATATGATGCAACGCTTGCAAACGCCCCCCACACAGAAGCACACACAGAAGCATCTTGGGAGCTATCTAAACCTGTACCACTCTCACTTGATGTTTCACAGCACACGACTTGCAGTGTTCCCTCTGCTGCTATGGTGAGAACAGCGCAAGCCCACTTCTTCTCTGCCCTTTACGTATAGCAGGCATCCTTAACCCTTTCGCTGTCGGACCTTTCTGGCCGTGATGCACCCCCAGTGTCGGCTTGGTTTCAGGGAACGAGCATAACAGGGAATGAACATAGCAATTTATTTTTGATTATGATTGCTATACAAATAACGTAGTCAATGCTATATGCACATTTCAGTGTTCTGCAGCTGCTGTTAGTAAACATCATCATCATCAGCCTGACTATAAAATCCCTTCAACATCCGAATCTGACGATGCGGAACCCTATTCCTCGCATGCGACTCTGTCCGAGTCCGAATCCGAGCTCGGCTCGTATTATAAATCGGAATTGAGCCACCGCACCAATGAGCAGACGAAGGTCCCGCGCGCTCAGCCATCCGAAAGTAACCGCGCGCTGGGAGGATGCGCTTTCAGTCGCCCACACAACGGAGAGAAATGGTACGTTGCGTGATCAAGAAGACAGAGGGAGATGGAAAAAGGCTAAACAAAGATTGAAGGGCTTTACGTTTACTGCTGCAAGTCGGAAGCGAGGGTTCGGCAAGAGAGCGAAAGCATCAATCGAGTCACTCTTTTCGGAGAGGCAACGGCACGTGCGCCTGAACTTGACGCGGCGTAGCAGACACACCAACAGAAGAAAAATAAAAACCTTCAAACCAACGGAGATGGCAGAACAACCCTTGAACCCATAACCACACGCGCGCGACGCATGATCCAGCGAACGCGGAGCCACCGCGCCACTCAGCAAAGAGAAAGTGGGGAGTGGCAGTCGCACGGTACTCTTCAATACATGGGTTAACACAGGTCGGGGAGAATATACGAACTTGTAGAAAGAGTCAACAGAGGGCGTGGCCAATTCAGAAGTGCCAGCTTTGCGCTCAGGCGCGAAATTTTGAACGCACGATAGAGAACGTACCGGTACGTCAGTGACACCGTGGGGGGGAAGCGCGATGACGTACCGGTACGTCCGTGACAGCGAAAGGGTTAAATCTTGGGTCCAGCAACATCGCTAGGGCTGTATCCTCAGATGTCTTGACACTAGGAAACCTTGCCTTGATGCTTCGTGCCAGACTCAAAGCAATTGCCGACGACTCATCTGATTGAGCTGCGTGTCGAGCAAGTACAATGTAAGTGCACTCAAGCAAAGGAATAACTTGGGACAATGTGCGATATTTGTCCCCAGATAGCTCTGTTGTGGCTTGAGCAAGTGGATCGAGTACCTTCACAGCGGCAGTCATCAGCTTTCATTCAGCTGCAGTGAGGTTATCAACCCCATCACACTCCGAAAGCTCCACGGTGATCGGTTTGTGAAGCTTGAGCAGCCTAGTCATCATCTGATGCTCGCTATTCCAACGCGTTGGAACATCTTGCACCGCTTCCAGGGCATTCAGCTGCATTTCCCTTTGTACTTCCATAAGGCGCACCCGAGCATTTGCGCTTCACTTATAGCGGTCAACGATAGCCCTGGCCTTTGTGCACAGTTGGGAAAATCCAGGTACATCCCGCTTGACATTGCTCATGCACAACTGCAGCGTGTGCCTGAAACATTTTATGCCCATCCAAGGCGACTGAGTAATTGCAGCAGTGAAATTTTTCCCTTTATCTGTAACAACAAACACTCACACAGTACCTGGATCTGGAAGTGCCCACTCCTCCATCACGCTTTTCAGAAAGAGCACCAAGTTTCCGGCTGTGTGAGCGTCTGCCATTTCTGTACATGCCAGCGCGTGCATATGCAGCTGAAATGAGCTGTTCAAGACGTGGCATGTTACCAACAAGCAGCTTTCATTAGCCTGCAATGTCCAACTGTCCGTCGTTATTGAAGTTGCCTCTACTCCACTGTCAGTCACCGCCTGAAGGCTGCTCATCAAGTTTTGTTTCTTCGAAGCGTAGAGCTCCGGAATTATTCCTCTGGAAAACGCTGTTCGCAACGGCACAACGTACTCGGGAATAGCAGCGTTCATAAGGGCCACAGAGCCCGGCTCCTCAATAACACTGTAAGAATGCATCCCGCACACTATGAATCCAACAATAGCCTTTGTCATTTCCTGTGCTTTTGGCGCCGTATGTTTCAGCTTCGGCTTGAAACGGTTAGCTACCGAAGGCTCTTGCGCGTAAGGCTTAGTGACAGCAGTAGACTTCCCGCTTTTCCGTGCACAACATTCTTTTTCGTATGCCATGAATACATTCGGGTGCCTCTTTAAATGCGTCGCCAGAGTCGTCGTAGTGCCGTTGTAGTGCCGGCTCGGTGGCGGCTGATCTCAATGATGTGCTGCTGCCCAAGCCTAAACGCACAGCCGCCGCAGATCGCCACTATGCGTACCCCTTCCCCCACTCCTTTCCTCAGTGGCGGTGACCGCGTGAGAGCACACGGTGTTCTCCGGTTGCCGAAGCGCCGGCTTGGTATCAGTGGATCACAGTGCGTGCTTCCCAAGCCAAAGCGCAACACCATCTTCAATTGACTTGCTAGCAGCGCCAGCGGCATCAGCGCCGTTTGCGGCGGCTGGTGCGAAATGTTCCGCACCAGACGGACTGTCCAAGTTCACAGACGGTTTATATTATAATATAATCTATCTGCCTATATAAGTAGTTTATTCTCAGCCAGTTCTTTCTGAGCTATGAGTGAGGCAGCCAGTGGAAGTCCTTCGTCTGCTGCTACTGCTAAACGAGCTGCCTGAGCAGAGGCCCAGCACCTTTGCCGCCAGAATCCAGGGGTGCCGAACCAGGCATTGATGCAGCAAGTCTAGCATATACCCATCTATTTCTCCGACCACAAAGCTACCTTCATGACAATAAAGAACTGGGAGTGGAGTGTTTCTTGAAGAAGTGAAGACTAAGAAGTTGTAACTGTACATACATGTCTTGCTCGATTTATTTGCCTTAGTATATAGAAAAGCCGAAACACCGAAGAGCTGCGCTCAAATTTCGTATTAGAAAGTGACATAATCATCAGCAATTTTTTTCTTTTCCACAACGAGCATTTACTGACCATTTTGGTACCTGTCAGGTCAATGTCTCATAGTGCGCGACATTCGCATCTCCCATGCGCATCTCCCATGCGCTTATCCCGGCCTTTCTTTTCCTGTGGAACTGGTGGACCCGCCCGCTCTTCCACTGCGTGCGTGGGGTGCCGCCGACTGTGGTTTTGTTGTTGCTTTTCATTGCCTCTGTGCGCATCGACGATATCAGTGTTTCTATTGGTTCATTCGTGCGAGTTCCTGCCGTCAGAAAGGAGATGGACGACGGCAAACGGAAGTGCGAAACGATATCAATCGAGCAGAAGGTGGCTATGCTGAAAGCCGTCGAGTCTGGCGTGAAGAAGAAAAAAGTGGCCAAAGATTTCGGCATAGCGATGAGCACACTGTCGATGATTTCGAGCAGCAAAAAAGCTGTCACCAGTGCTCTCGCACATGGCGTAGAAGGCGACAGAAAGAAGCTGCAAGCCCCCCCTTTTGAAGCTGTAGAGAAGGCCGTCTTCAAGTGGTTTTTGGACGGAAGAGCAAGCGGCACTTCTGTGAGTAGGGCACTGTTGCAGTGCAAAGCGAGGGACTTTGTGTGCATCATGGGGCACAACGATTTTGTGGCGAGTGTCGGCTGGCTGAAGCATTTCAAAGAGCGCCACGACATCGTCAGCAGGGCTGTCAGCAAGGAAGTGCAGTCTGTCGACCACGAAGCTGCAGTGGCGTGGGTGGAGACAAACGTTGTTGAACAGCTGCTAGAAAAATACAGTGCCAAGGATTTGTTCGACGTGGATGAGACAGCCCTGTTCTACCAGACGCTGCCGCAAGAAACCTTGGCCCTGAAAGGTGAATGCTGCCAGGGCCGTAAGCAGAGCAAGGTCCACGAAACCGTGTTGCTTTGTGCCAACATGGATGGGTCGGAAAAGGTTCTGGCCCTCGTGGTCGGCAAAAGTGCGTCACCACGATGCTTCAACGGCAAACGAAAGCTCCAAGTGAACAATGTGTCCAGCCGTAAGGCTTGGATGACGAGATAAATTTTCGCACAATGGCTGCAGGAATGGGACAAGCAGCTGGGCAAGCTGAACAGGAAGATACTGTATTTACATGATTGTAAGTCGACCCCTCCATATCGCGTGAAAGAAGAAAAAAAAACATATAAAGCATACCCGAGGGTGAATTCTACAATGAAAATTTATTAGTAGCTGGCATGGTCACTGGGCTACTCGTCTTGACTAGTGCTGCCATCGTAACCGCTGCTACAGTCCCACAGCGCGTCGTCGTCCAGTGAAATTACACATTTGGCAAATGACCGCATTACGACATCTTGTGGAACAGAAGCCCACACTGATTGCACCCAACCACACGCAGCCGTAAGAGCGGCTCTTTTGACAGGTCCGGTTGGCGTAAGTTCGCGGTCTTCTGCCGCCAGCCACTCGTACTCACGGCGGAGAAGGTCCTTAAAAGGCGAAGATCCGGGCTTGTTTCATGACCATGTCGCACTTCACTGGCAGGGACTGATCACGCATTTCAGCGACGTACCCCTCAAGCTTGGCCTACAGCTCCGGATAGCGTCTAGTCTTCGGCCTGTGGGAAATTCTTCGCTTGCCGTCACAGGTGGAAATTTTGCTTCGCTGCAGTCGCCACTCTCGCACCAATGGTTCAGAAACATAGAGCTTGTGGCCTACTGCGCAGCGATTTGTTTCTTCGGCGTAAAGGATGGCAGTCCTCTTGAACGCTGCTGTGAACGAGGGCTGAATGTTTAGTGGGCCTGGAGCACTCATCACGACTGAGGAAGCATGGAAGTAGCATGTACCCGGCAGTCGAGTCAAACGCGTCAAACTGAGAGCTACAGGGAAACAGAAACACTTCAGCGGCGTCTGCTCTACCATGAATCATTGATACTCCGTGGAAGCGCCGTCGTTCTGGGGGTGCCGCCGCGAATGAAACAGCGGCACTTGCATCAACTATCGACACCCCCCATGAGTGTTGTGTGTGCTGTAAAACCCTAAAATATGTTGAAAAACCCTTCCGAAAAGCGAACAAACGTGCGGGATAGCGAAAACTATAGGTAAGGCCATACAGCAAACATAAAATTGTAACCACGTTATAGCTCCGCTGATATCTCGTTGATCTCGCTTTTTTGGCGGTGCCATGTTTTGGTTTCGATT
This sequence comes from Dermacentor andersoni, assembly GCF_023375885.2. Taxonomy (NCBI): domain Eukaryota; kingdom Metazoa; phylum Arthropoda; class Arachnida; order Ixodida; family Ixodidae; genus Dermacentor; species Dermacentor andersoni. Next base: position 126,498,565 of record NC_092818.1, on the reverse strand, counting down.
GTAAGTCGACCCCTCCACTTCAGATGTTCAAATTAAAAAAAATAGGTCGACCTACAATCGTGTAAGTACGGTATGCCTCGTACTGGACAACTGCGCGGCCCACCACACTGCCGCTGTGCTCAAGAACATAGAGCTATGCTTCTTGCCACCAAACTGCACTGTAGTTGTGCAACCCCTCGACCAAGGAGTTATCATGAACTTTAAGTGGGGCTACCACAAGTGTGTGATCAACCGGATTCTGCTCAATATGAGCATGAAGCACAAGTCCACGATCGACTTGTACATGGCGATCGAGATGCTACAGGCTGCTTGGATGGCTGTACCGGCAAGCATGATCGCCAATTGCTTCCAGCATGCCTCATTTGGCGTCAGCAGTGGCGGTTACAGTGAAGATCTCAGTGCTGCCACCAATGAGGGTGCCGTGGGCGACCAAGCCTTAGGACGTGGGATGCTCTCCTTGACACCGGCGTTGTGCCCGACTGCGACGCCTTCTGCATGTACGTCAGTGCCGATTCTGATGTGGTGACGACGGAAGAGCTAACGGAGGCAGAAATTGTGCGCACGGTGATGGGGGTGCCTAATGACGACAGTGACGAATGTATCGATGACAGCCTGGAGCCAACTATTGGCGAACCTGATGTACCGACGCCTGCACAAGTGCTGCATGCGGCAGACCTGCCGCGCCGCTTCTTTGGCGCTCACGATGGCGGCGAGGACGGACTCGAAATAGCGGCTGCAGCTGAAAAAGCCATCATTCGCCTGAAGAAGACGGGGAAAAAATCTATCAAGGACTTTTTTTCTGCGAAGTGATCCGCCAGCTGGTGTGCTGTTGATCGGTCAGTGATGAGCCGTTTGGCGTGAATAAAGTAGCAATTCCCTTGCTTTCTATTTTTCAGTTGTTTTTTTTTTTTTCCGTGCAACGGCCGTTCTCTTTTTTGCGTGACGGACTGCTGTGAGATTTGGTTCAGGTGAGTACATCCTCTCTTGCTTGCTAATTGTGGATAGAAATGGATAGTGGCTATAACGAACTAATAGTTGTAACGAAGTAATTACGACCCCACTTTCAACTTTGTTATAACGAGGTTTTACTGTAGATGGCAGCACTTTGTCAGTGCTCTAGGACAGTGCTTTTAGAATTATGTGCTTTTCGTGCCTTTTGGCAGATTTGGATCAATGGAGTCTGTCACTGATAGCTCGCATGTGAGTCGTGCGTGCAAAAGAAAGGTGCTGCTTGAATCTGACAGTGAAAGTGAGAGTGAAAGCGATGCACTAGAGTTTTGTTCTTTGAGTAATGAGGATGATAATCTTCTGATTGCTTCGTCTGCCGAAAGTGATGATTTGGAAAGCGAACACGACATTGACTCGGTCAGACAGTGGTCCAGCATGGACGCTGACAGCCTCTCTTCGTGTCCAGAAAGGCACTGTCATGTAAGAATGCATGAGAAATTTCCTCGGTGGAGAACTTTGCTTTCCAAAATAGTTGCTTTTGAAACAGGGTAAAATAAAAAAAAATTCCTTGTTTCTAACTGTACCATTTGTTACAATGACAAGTACACATATACTGCGTAGTGAAGAGGCCAAATGAGATTTCCACGCTTAAGCCATAAAGTAAATTGGTTGAAAGAGGTTTGGAAGGGTTTTCAATGGAATGAAGTTTGAAAATAAGCCATTAAAAAAAGAAAGGAAAGAAAGAAAGAAGTAAAATAAGGCCACATTTTGTCAAAATAATAAAACACTCCATGACGTTTGCCTTGTGCTGGACAGGAAAATAGACTTAGTTAACAAAGGATAGCTGCACATCAACATGAGTCTACTGCAATATGCACATTCAGGAGGTGGCGTGTATATTTAGGAGATTATTCTTTGCCAAAACACCTAGTGTACCATCTCATAGGTCATTGAAAGCTGGTATGCAAGCAAATGGAAATAAGGCAGGTTGTACTGACCCTTGATCGAAATCTCTTTGCCCTGAAAGCGTCGGAGGTAGTCGAGGACAACACTCTTCCAGTAACTCCGGTATGAGATCAACCCCAGGTCCGACAGAGGCTTTTCTGGGGAGCCCACCTTGCCTTCCACTTTACTGAGCAGGTAGCCTGGGCATATAGAGAACGTACAGATGCTTTTACAAGCAACATTGTGCTTGGGCTAATGTGAATAGTTACAGTGTTGAATAATTTTGAAGCAACTAGCTTAAATCCTTGGCATAACAGCCACAACAATCACAAACAAATATAAAGAACAAGGGGGGGGGGGGATTCACTTGCAAGAGACAGTTCATTTTGAAAGTACTGCTATTCAGACATTGGCGTGAAAAAACACAAGCTCACCATTTTTGCATTTTTTAGACCACCAACAGTACAGAAAATTTGCTTACAGATTATGGCTTTGTCGTGTTAAGTCTACCAGAAATCTTCTGATGCTCAAGGTCACAAGGGTGCTTCACGCGCACCCATCGCGTGGCCTAAGGTGCAATGCACGTTGACACGACATCGTGAAGTGCAGATGTCACACGTAATCTTGCCTGCACAATGCCGGCAGTTTAGGCAGTGTTGTGCAAATTCAGCTAGGTGCTTTCTACCTACATGTGTGCTTCACCTTCACTGTAACTGTTCGCTGGTTGGCCAGGGACCCGAATGCCGGTTTACAGTTTAGCCCACGCACAAGGTTTCTGGGCTGATCACTAATGACTCAAACAAGGAGGGGCAAGTGTCTCACAACAGTTTTTCACCCAATACTATGGGAGACAACGGCAAACTTTTGTCACAGCCAAACTGCCTTTGCTGTTAGGCCTAACCAGCACTGCTTTGTCAGGTGTCACTGACCAAAGTCACAGTTTGGCACTGAGTTCCCACACACACATCTATTTCAGAGTGGCCACATGGCTCTTGGGAAGCGTAGAAACTAGTTTGCCAAAAAAGCAATATGTGAGGGACAGCCCGAAGAGCACAGACTTCCTTCACAGCCACCATTTCTATGACAATGTGCATGTCGATTCCATGTGTACAATCAAGTGAGACGCTGTATGGCATCTGGAACTCTGATAGCATTTATACATTGGATCAATAGATAAGGTGGTAGTGCTGCGGGGAGGCTTAAATAATTGAGGTCAGAAAAATATCTTGGCAAATATAAACTAATTCTTCGACATTACCTTGTTTTGCCTATGAGTCATATCAAACAGCAGTGCAACTAGCTCACCGAAACTGCTGACAATACATGTGTTTGAATTTATATTTGCGCATTCTGATTACTTTGAAAATGCTAAACAGTGAAATTCGAACAAATTTAATAGTGAAGAGCTTATTATTTGATTGAATATTAGAAACTAATATTCATTCGTGCCAGAGACGAATGCCTAACAAACAGTGCACCATCACTTTTGCAAGCTGGAGTGCTCCTGGCAGGCAGTGGCAGTCTACAAATATAGTATAGTATAGTATAGTATAGTATAGTATAGTATAGTATAGTATAGTATAGTATATAGTATGAAAATATATATACAAACTACTTGCACTGCAGGGGATCTCAGCCTTATAAATACACCTAAATTTTTTTTAAGGTTGTGTGAATACTGAAAATTTCAAATACATATTCAGGACTTCGATACAAGAATTGATTTAAGAGAGCAAGCAAGCATGCTACACTGACACAACAATGCTGTGAGCTACTTGAGCAGGACTCACTGAAGTCGATGAGCATCCTTCCATAACCTTGTCGTTGATATGGTGGCAATGTCAGGATGCAGGACACATTGTAGTTGAGGAACGAGTTCTTCTCCTGATCCAAGAAAGAGACAGCAAACAAAAGATACAAAAGAGTGAGAAACACATACAGTTGAACATCGATATAACAAACTTTAATAAAACAAAATTCTCAATATAACAGAGTATTTAACTTTTTATAAGTTTGTGTCTATAGAGACTCCACGTATCTTGAAACGAAACGTAATGAAGTGTATATAACACCAGGGTGCCAGCAAGTTGACATTTCCAAATTCCTCGAGTTTTCCAGGCTTTCCCTGAGTGCCTTTGCAAATTTCCCTGAGCGACGCAGAACTATGTTTGATGTCAAGATGGGAAACCATGTCACCCTATGCTGTCACTCTCTAGTAAGCATGTGAAAAACTAAAAAAAAAAAAAAAAAAAAAAGACGACTTAATCCAGTTTGAATACTAAGGAGTAGTGCTTATTTTATTCAAAAAGAGAATAGAAGGGAGGGCTTAGTAAAATGTGCAGAAAATAAAATGTCTTAAAAAGAAATTGCAAATCAAGTCGGACAATCTCAAATACAAATGAAAAGCAGATGCATACAGAAGCAAGTATTTTCGAATATGAGCTTTTTCTATCAACTGATAGCAAGCTCAGCGGTATGAGGCCCAAACTTTGTCATAATTGAGATTCTCCTGCTGTCCTGACATACTCTCAGCCCGCGTACGACGCCTCATTGTTGTGCTTCACTGCTTTAAAGAGCTTATATTCGTTTGTATGAGGGAGACCTGCATCTCGGCCAATCGACACAACAGTGAAACACAACAGTTTGACTGTTGTGTTTCATATAAAGTCCAAGGGTGATAAGATCCTATTGCGCACCTTGCTCCATATGCTCTGGGCGCGAGGGAGAGCATGCAAGTGTGAGTCGAAAAAGATGGTGGCTTGAGTTTTGCTGTCTTCCAATGCAAGCTAGGAGGAGGAGGGAGTGAGGAAGGGGGCAGGTGAGCAACCTCTCTTCTCTTAGCCTGGCCCTGGCTGCACATGGCTGTCAGCGTGGCTGAGCGCATGCACGGCCCGTGTGCCCTACCTGAGAGGTACGGTATTTACTCGATTGTAACGCGCTGTCGATTGTAAAGCGCACCCATTTATTGTGACCAAAAAAAGGAAAAAAAAAAAAAGAACGCCCTTGATTGTAAAGCGCACCCGTTTGCCGGGACTTAAAGAAAAGTCCTTTACAGTACCGCACACCTCATTCTTTCATACAGAAATACAACTATCTCTCATTTGGAAAAAACAAAGATTTACTCCCAATGCACTAACATTGCGATAAATAAAAAAAGTCGGCAATTTCGCGCGACAGGTGAAGCATTGATTACGATAGCAAATTAGTAGACAGCTATACAAGAAGAGTTGTAGTTTTATCGGCCGTATAACTTTTAAACATTCACTTACTAACTAAATTAACAAGCATGGTGTCACACGCTCACAAGCATGAACACGTCTCACTCAATGACCGTGGAAACTCTCTAAACGCTGGAGTGAGGAAGTGTGGTAGCAGGAGCGAGGGAATTGACCTCTGTGCGGCCTCTCGCTTCGATGAGAACACAGGGCAGTGCGTTTAGATGTGTAGACCCTCCGTCTCCGCCGCAGATCACTTTCAAGATAAGGGCCGCGTGGCCGCACCGTATGTAGCAGCCACCAGTGTAGAACGCCTCTCCTGTTGGCGCCAGTCCGCATGTAAGTTTAGAAAACTCAGAACGACTGTGATGCGATCCGATTTCCGTTCGTCTCCGCACACGTGATCGCTTTCCTTTTAATTGCGCATCGTGATGAACTCGGCATGTCTTTGCAGTCGGCATTTCCATGCTGATAGAGCAAACGCAGAAAACAGGAAGACGGGCGGTGAACCCTAAGCCAAAGGAAGCATTGCCTAAGCATACCTAGTACAGCACATGGAGACAGCTACGACAGCTAGGCTCGAAGCGTGTACGAGGCAGCCATATCGAAATGTCGATGGCGATATGGTAACGCAGATTTAGCGTCGTACTCGATTCTAACACGCACGCAATTTTTGGACCCGTTTAATCGGAAAAATGTGTGCGTTAGATTCGAGTAAATATGGTAATCTGTGGTGGTTACAAAGGTTAAGCAAGCCAAGATGGCCCTCACTTCATGCTCGCTTTATGTGTGCTGTTCTCTCGCGTGTTTAGTGCTGGAGGTTGTGTAACCTTGAGTTTAGGAGATGCGTTAAAGTGAGAAGGAGACGAAGCATTTGCACCCCTCTGCCTGTGCTCTTCATGATAGTGTCGTCCCACTACAAGTGACACTACCAGCCTTGGTGGTGGAGTGAACACAAATGTTTCGCAGGCTTCACTTTGTACCACCAATGTGAAGATATTGTCCACACAGCATGAAACCATATCTTTGGCTGCTGCATCGCAAAACTTAACAAAATGACATTTTTTTTGTCGGTGAAATTTGTTTTTTTATCATTTCCTGATAATTTGGAAAATATTATGGCCTTTTCTGTGTAAGGAAATCCACCAGCGACTGTACTTGTTTGTATAAGCTGTCAAATTTGATTATGATGAAGTAAAGTGGCGATTTTACTGACTTCATTATATCAAGGTTTAACAGTATATGCTAAGAAAAAGAAATGAAGGAAAATGCAGTCGAATCTCTTTATAACGAACTTGCATCTGACAACAATACTTTTGTGATAGTACCTGATATTCATTATAAGCATACATGCTGATATTGGTAAAAAAAGAAAGGAAGATAGAGTCCATATCACGTTTATGCAAAGCAAATGCAATTGGTGATGCTTTTGATGGGCTCCTGTAAATTTTTATGGCCCATTGGTGGCTTGCGTGTGGCCACGGGAACAAAAATTACGTACACACACCTTGCACCATCACTCATACTCAACTGTGCTTTGGTGTGATTGCATGCAATTGGAATGTTGGCTTGCTGGCTGCGGCCAAATCAAGGCACTGGCTAAAAGGCACAACATCCGCATTCAGAATGTGTAAAGTTGCTTGACAGCCGATTTTTTGGACATGAGAGAGGTCCGCGGGCATTCATGAACTCGCTACTACAGCCATCAGTCCAGCCCATAGATACCACTTTAAATCGCTGACAAGCTAAGAACTTATTAATGGCAAGCTTCCCATGATGACTTGTTGCCAGCCACTTTGCTGGCTGACGGCAAAATTTTATTACAGCTGTACTGCCTAGGCCACTAGGCCTAACCAGTGCCGTTTTGTTGGGACTTGGCAACCGAAGTTGAGGTTTGGTGCCAAGTCTATGTGGCAGCAACTTTGTTCATGACTGCCATGCTTGAAGCATTATACGTGCAGATATTGCAAAAATCAGGCAGCAGGACACGAGGTATCAAAGTATCTGTCATTATATGATTGGTTTCAGGGGTGGGCACCAGCACCGTGGGAAAATCGGCATAATCGCACAGGTACAAATAATCTGGCACCTGAAAAACCATTATGACTGTACACAGGGTGTCTACCAAGTTGACATTTCCAAATTCCCTGAGTTTTCCAGGTTTTCCCCGAGTGCCTTTGCAACATTCCCTGAGTGATGCAGACCTGTTTTATGTCAAGACGAGCTGAAACCACATCGCCCGATGCGGTCACTCTCTGGTAAGCATATCGAAAAAATTAAAAAAGAAAAACTACTTAATCCAATTTGAATACTAAGGAGTAGTGTTCACGTTATTCAAGAAGAGAATAGAAGGGAGGGGTTAGTAAAATGCACACCTAATGAAATGTCTTCGAAAAAAATTGCAAATTGAGTCGGGCATTGTCTCAAATATGAATAGAAAAGGAGATGCATACAAAAGCAAATATTTTCGAACATGAACTATTTCTATCAACTGATAGCAAGCTCAGTGGTACGAGGCCCGAACTTGGTCACAATTGAGATTCTCTCTCAACAGCTCGTAAGTCAACGTCAACTGTCCTGACATACTCTCAGCCCACGCACGGCGCCTCATTGTTGTGTTTCACTGCTTCAAAGAGTTTATTTTGGTTTGGATGAGGGACACTTGCATCTCGGCATCAGCCAACACTTTGTTTTTTGAGCTCAAGCTCCTTCAAAACGGCGGCAGCACACTTCCTTTCCCGTTCATTCCTCAATGAGTAGGTCCTTCCTGTTCTTGTACTCCTTCCGTCACTCGTTCACCCCACGGACCATTTGAAGCATCTTCTTGGTTAGTCGCACAGTCCACGTCCTAGTTTTCGAACTCCTTAGGGGCCGCGAAAACGTCCGAAAAGTCGGCCAGTTGGAAAAAAATAAATGCATGTCATTTACTGCCCTTAAGGGCTCAAGCTGCCACAGGCACATTCGAAAACGTTCTGAAGGCCTGTCGGTGCATGTATTAGGCATATCGGTGCTCATACTGTGACAGGAAATACGTGTGTATAATTAAGGAATACATACTGTGTCCCGTGGCAATAGCAATAGTTTGTGTATGCTTCACCAAGTAACATTTCCGTACGGAGGCGAAGCTGACTTTCGGGAACCGACATTATGCAACGCACCGTGCTATCCAAACTTCTAAGCCAATCGCGAGGACCACAAAGACGGAGTCCGTGGCATTGCTGACAGCAGCGAATTCTTTCAATAAAAAACATGGCACCCAATGGCAAGAAGCTTCATAGTGAACGTCGAAGCAGCTACACTTGGCGCTGCCGCCGCGGTGGCTACGGCTGCCCGCGGATCTGCGTGCGAGAGCGCCGGTTTCAGGCAACGAGGTAATCAAAATGGCAGCAGTGGTGGCTTTGATTAATGCTGTTTCGGACCTGCGGTCACGGCACAACGTCCAGAAAATCGAACGGCGAAGAGTTCTTGCGTCCGAAATTTCAGACGTTCTGATACATTGACTCTATGGAGTACGTTACGTGGTGGTGCCGCGAAGCCGTCCAAATTATCGGGAATCCGGAAAGTCGGTTGTTGATTGTACACTGGCAACTCCTCCAGCCGACGACAGGACGTCACAGATTATTAATTACGATTCCTGTCTTGCTCGAGCCAGCATTACCGTCACTTTCAACCCTTTCAATAAAATTACAGCCAATTTTCCCTGATAGAGGCACAAATTCCCTGAGTTTTCCCTGAGTTTTTCGAGACTACTCAAATCCCTGAGAATTCTCAATTTTCCCGGTTTTCCCGGTTGGTAGACACCCTGTGTACAGTCAAACCTCGATATATCAAACATGAATATATTGCATTATTGTGTATATCGAACACTTTCTGTATCACCTGGAAAATCCCATGTATTTTTAATTTTTTATTTCGAGGAAGCTGAACATAAAATGTATATGTCGAACTCTGCCACCCTGACCATGTGCACTCTGTTGACAGGCGGTGAGCTTTCATGCAACACCCTTGAAGATTGAAGTGGCGCGATAGGCGTTCTTGGCTGCTGCGCATTATAGCTGCAGACATAGATCGTGCCAAGGGCACCATTTGAACGTAGCCGTGCACGCACGTGGTGGCTTGGGGTAGTTCAACAACATCGACGACGCATTGCATTTACCGCACTGACTCCTCCTCAGAGCGGCGCTCTGCTCATGGCGTGCCTCGCAAGGAATGGCGGTTTGTATCCACGACGCGCACTCACAGCTGCCTTGGCAGGCACCACTCCATACTTTGTTTTTGACAGTGTTTCAAAATGCTTCGATTGACGGACGTGGAGATCGCAGTGGAAGTAGCGGCCAAACGAAGATGCTGCTGAGGTTGATCCTGCAAACACTGATGTTGCCCCGCTCCCAACTTCAGGCTGTAGATGCTTTGGCCCTTCTATGCTGCTACTGCAGCACAATTGAAGGCCCTGGCCTATCGCCTGTTGATCTTTTAGGCTATGTTGAGGACACCATGGTTAAGGGGGGACGCAGGTCTTGAAACGGCAAAAAATTAAAAAAAAGTTGATTTTCGGGAAAGTGCATTTTCGCTACGTTTATACATTCAAGAATCCCTCCGCGAAATCTAGAAGCTAAATCTAATCGGAAAATAATAAAAAATCGCGCTTAAAGGGGCCAGGGTGAACGCGAAATCAGCAAAATTTGGTCAAAAATGTTCAAACTTCGCGCCGTCGCCATTTGCGAACGCGGTGGCCAATGGCCGCCATCTTGCACTTGTTTTGAAGCTGTTTTCTTTGAGCGCATTTTGTGCCAGTTCAAAATGGTGTCGGTGAAGGGAAACCGACGCTATCGCTTCATTTCTGAAGGATGCGTCCGTGCCGCCGATTGGCCAAAGCGCGCACACCCCCCGCGCGCCTCGCTCCTATTGGTATGGCGCTCGACCACTCTCGCGTTTCGCTACGTTCTTTATTTCTGGTTTCATCGCGCCGCTGCCTATGTTGTCTACATTTGTTCAGCCGCTTGCTTCGCGACGACGTTTGATAAGGTGTTCATTTCGTTGCCCGAATGGCTGGAAAAGATTGTCGTCTCAAGGCTACTACGCGTCAAGCGGCTGTGGAATGCGCGACGGAAGGTGGCTAGGCCTGTCATACTCGCGGAGTTGCCGGTTGCTGGTCTGCCTGGAAACTCTACCGGATCGAGTTCCGAGCTGAAAACCGGCACGTCTAGCGTCAACACTTCGTCCGCCCACGCCACGCGTGTTGGCACAGATCATGCAGGCGCCGGTTCCTTCATGACTGAAGAAAGTAGCGAGTGCACAGCGAGCGCCGGAAAACGTGCCTGGCATCGCAATCTGCAATGGAACGAAAGTTCAAGCTGCTGGGTGTCGACACAACAGAGGATGTCAATGACAGCGGAAGTGAATTTGCAATCGTGGATTCATCCGTCGTACGAGAGTTCCTTGGAATCGTGCTGTGTCCCGGGTGCGGCTAGAAAGTCTCTCAGCAATGTTCTGACAATGTTCTGTCGTCACAATGCTGCGAGAGCAAAGGGAGAGCCTGAACCTAGGCACCACTACAACTTGCCAGAACATGTGGCAGAAGCAATGCTACCTGTATATACGCGGCTATCTGAAAAAACCCTGCTCTAGAGATGCCAGCGAGGCAAGACAGAATTCGAATGAGAGCCTTCACTCAGTGACTTGGAGTGTCTCAAAGGAACAGCATGCATCTTTCTTTGCCGTGCAAGCTGCTGTTGGGGAACCTGTCCTACGCTTCAACACTGGGAACCTGCTTGCGTCCACTGCAATTCTACAGCAGCTACACATGAATATTCCTGGCACTGCATCTCAGCGAGCAAAGAATGAAAGACGGCCATCGAAGTGCTAACTCCAACAAGAAGCCTCTTTGAGCGCAAGGAAGCTGGCCAAAAAGCGGCATAAAGATAGGATGCATCCAGTTTATGCCCCTGGTAAATTTCCTTGAGATTTTATTGGTACGTTCTCAATAAAGATGTTGCAGAATGTTTTTCCTTGATTTCTCAAAACAACAATTCTATCAGACTTCCAATTTGGAGGTAAAATAGCTTCTGTCCTATTTCAGCTATCGGCATAATTTTTTCTTTGCCAGAAAGATAAATGTATGCAGTAAGCATTATGCACTTTTTCAAAGCAGTACTCTTCTCAAAAAGTTTTTGAAATGGGTCCCATGCTTGACATGTCAAGATGGCATTTTTTTCTCACAACTTTGATGAGCTCTAACTCTTGCTCAGATTAGCCTAGAACATTAATTAATACCTCATGACACTCACTGAACATTCTAGATAGTCTTTATACTCAAATTACTGTGTTAGGGTTTTCTGTTTAGATGCTAATTTTTCTCAAAACAAAGGACCCAGCTTATACAATGCTTTTAGAGTATATCAGAAACTACTTATCCTATGGCAAAATTAATTATATTTTTAGAATCTGCATATTAAAATACACCAAGTGTAAAAATTTCGTTCAGATCTGTCCACAAATAAACAAGTAGTATTTCAAGTGTAACCTCCCCCCTTAAGCACGCAGCTGCCAATCAGGAACAGGCAAAGAAGTAAATACTTTGTGTGAAGCTTCAAGTAGAGCCTCGTTGATACATTCCTTTACGTACGTTTTCCCAGCGCCAACATTTACAATCGAGAACACAAAAAATGACCCAATAGAGTTACACTCATTTTTTACCGGTTCATATGCTCCCGGAAAACACAATTTTTTGGTACCAACGTTCGTCACCAAACTGCAATTGCACAGGTAATGCGTTTTCCGGCCGCTAGCTCCCATATAAACAAGAAAATGCACGAGGAGCATGTGATCAAGAACGGTATATAGGTGCCTGCCGCGGCAGCTTCACCGCTGTACTCCCCTGCCCGTCTCACGTAAAAATGCCAGTGCGCACTCAGTTTCTCATTTCTGTACCAGCAAATCTTCTCTGGGGTCGTCGTATGCAGCGTTCACAGCTATCACCACCAATCTTATTGCGATAAGCATCTTCGCCTAACTGTTTGACAGCGAGCGCATGGTGTCGTCGAAAGGGTAGCGCATGCGTTTCATAGGTGATAACAGAAATGCGCTGCTGTTCCCTGCTGCAGACTGCGACTGTATACGTTTTGCAGCTGCTAGATCTCAGTAAACAAGAAAATGCGCAAGGCGCGCACGATTCAGAACAGTATATAGCTGCTCATCTCATGCGAAAACGACGCCGTGCAGTTTCTTATTCCCGTACCAGCAAATCTCCGTCCAGGTAGTCGCACACCGCATTCACAGTTATCGCTGCCAAACCTATTGCGATAATTGCGATAATTCTTCTGTCTTGATAACAAGCAGCATGGCATGCAGTCTGGGTTTCCCAGTAAATTAATCATTTTAATGGCCTGAAATTTCAAATGGTGCAATCTTAAATAACTTCGAACAACCTACGAACAAGTTGATACGATATGCATAAAACAATTTTTAGCCGATTTTTCGTAAAACAAAGAACCCTGGACTTTCAAGTGACCAACCACACTAGGTACTTTGAAGTACAAGCCAGCTGATAAGTCAGTGCAAACACAAGGTTAGCACAAGCGTTTCCGGTTATAACAGTGAAAGAAGGGAGAGGAAGACGGCAACAACTTAGCTCTAACAGTGCTGAAGCAAAGACAACAACTGTACCATATAAAAATGCACATGACGAGAGATACCAATGCAATAATGCAATGCTTGCCTTGGAGAAGTATCCAACGATGTGACATCCTTCAGCATCGGCATCGGTCATCACATAAAAAAGGAAAGGCTCAACATCAAAGTAGAGGGTCTTGTGGTCGAGAAAGAGCTTGGCAAGCAGGCACAGGTTCTGACAGTAAGCCTAGAATATAGGAAGCAGGCAGGATATCAGGAAAACAAGCGAGGTAAAATGCAGCTCACTTTAGCCACTCAAAAATATGCACTTGAAGGGACCCTGACACATTTTTCTAATTAATCATAGAATGGCCTCAATGTTGGAGCATGCCAACCCACGAATCTCATTGCGCAAAATTATTTTGGATCCTTCCACTACAAGTGTAGTTAACGCACTGATATCCGGCTTTCTCTTTGTGTCTTCGCTAGCGCACTAGAAGCTACACAGTGGAGAGGGCAAGAGAGCAAAGCTCCGGCTAAATGTTGAGTGTCGCGGTGGGTCCAGTAGGCTATGCTACGCAGCACACCGCTGCCAACTTGAAGGTCACAAGTAGCTAGGCACAGTGTAAAGACGAAAATATTTCTTTCTGTTATTTTTGAGATTGCAGACACATATTTTTCACTTCTTTAACTTAAAATTGGCAATTATGTATTACTGAGACTGTTCTCATGATCACAAAATCAGCATAGCATTGGTGGATTGACTGCTTTCGATGACGACATTGCAGATGCGAGAGCAAGCGACTGTTCATTGCTTTCTACATGAGATTAGAAATTTCCTGCTGCATGCAATGCAATAATATTTGACTCACATGTTCACAAGAGCCTCGTTAACAGATCAGCAAAATTTTTTTTTTTTTACTATGTTCAAAAAAGTCTTTTAGGGCCCCTTTAATATGTATGAAAGCAGCCAAGCTGCAGGCACCACAAAGCAAAATTACAAGCTTACAATTAATCCCAAGTTGGCTCCACTCACCGTCCCTGAAACTACTACACATGATATCACAACAGTGTTTCAATGCAAATTTCTGCATTTATGCAGTGTTTGACAGCCAATGTGCGCTCATCTCGTGCATGTTTCAGACCTGTATTGCATGATATAATCGTATGGGAGGAAACGCTGTATCGGTCTTTACGTGCTACACCTAAAGTACAAATCATGAGATACTATAGTTGCTTGCAAGAAGATTGTTACTTGGCACATTACTACAGCAGTGTCTACCTCATTGCCAGAGACAAAAGCAGCAGTTTCAGTTGGCACTGCATGGCACACAAGCTAGTGTTAACGGTGGCATGACTTCTTTATGTGGTATTATTAAGTTTGTTGTATGTGGGTTCCCAACAACACAACTATTTTGCCTTCAGGTGGAGCGCCACAGCTATTTATTCTGCACTACAATGAAGCTGCAAAGAAAGGTAGAATCTACACATGAATGTTGCTGTACTTCACTTCAACAGAGAGCAATAGCAGAAGCACTGACTAAACCCACAAAACAATATTACATCTGGTGCGCCACTCTGAGCCAGCAATGGTGCTGCCTTGATATTATAAAGATCTGAACATTGGTGTTCGGCCTTATACTCAAGTTAGACGTGCATATTTTTCTTTTTCTTTTTTTTTTTCACCGGATCTGACTAGAAATATAGGCTGCATAGAAAAACAGGTTATAAGCAGTGTATGAAACGAAAACACACCTTGTTCTTGACACCATCCACCTCAAAAAAAGAAATGTTGCCCTTGCGGTAGATTTCATCACCTGGTGGGTGCCGCCACACACATTTCGCCTGAAAAAAATTAATAAATAAAAAATTACAGGATCTCTTACAAGAGGTGAATGGCGAAAGCCTACTCTTCCTCCTCTTATCATTTGCCTCTTTCTCTTTGCCTTTTCTCTTTCTCTTCTTTCTTTGAGTCATTACTGCTCACTACTAAGCATATTTAGTAATTTGTAATCAATTGTGGTCGTTACAAGCTGTCATTAGACATGTTGATCATATCAGCCATTAGTAGTCCTAACAAGTCATTTCAGTCATTATTAGTCATTACTAAGCATTTTTAGTCATTTCTAATGCATTGTAGCCGTTACAAGTTGTCGTTAGACATATTGGTCATTTCATAGTCATTACTAATCATTACAAGTCATTTCAGTCATTATTAGTCATTACTGCTAACTAGTAAGCATATTTAGTCACTTGTAATCAATTGTGGTCATTACAAGCCTAGACATATTGGTCCTTTCGTAGTCATTAGTAGTCATAACAAGTCATTTCAGTCATTATTAGTCATTACTAAGCATATTTAGTCATTTCTAACCAATTGTAGTCATTACAAGTTGTCGTTAGATATATTGGTCATTACTAGTCATTACAAGTCATTATTAGTCATTATTGCTCACTAGTAAGCATTTCTAGTCATCTCTAATCAATTGTGGTTCATTACAAGCCGTCATTGACATATTGGTCATTTCAGAGTCATTAGTAGTCATTATTAGTCATCACTAATCATTATTAACCTCTACCAATCTCTATTATAATGTTATCATTCACTAACTGCCCTATCAATCACATTTCATTCTTTATTCTGTCTTCATATGGCATGATGATGCTTTGGCGGACACTCCGGCGGTCAGGTCTGCTGACACAAGCTTCACCATGAGCCTAGAAAGCCTTTCGCCTTAAAAGAGATGCAATGGAAAGGCAAAGCTAAGCCATCATATTCAAAGCAGCCAATAATGCGTACTTGGAAATTAAGACAAAAACAATATGAGCAGCAATTAAGGCAGCTTAAAGTGTTGGTATCAGCATAGAAATAACCCCAACATTTCACGTGCCACAGTCACATGACACCTTGTGTTTTAATGACACATTTTGATCTTGAAAATTGACAACTGAAATTTTTTCTTACGTGGCACAGCAGTTTTGAAGGCAATTGAGGTTAATCTAGAAGTGTTCACTGTAGTATTCCTCGTAGCCTAGATGCAACCTTTGCTGCTATAAAGTCAATCTACTTAAGCCCAAAGGGACAGTGTGGAAACTCACAGTGTGCCGTCGCAGGATGGTAGGGCTGCCCATGTACTTGAGGCAGAACTGGCACAGGTACAATTTGGGTAGCGCCTGGTACTCCTCCGGATAAGGGGAGCTGTACCAGACGTCCATCTCATACCGGCCCATCTCCAGCACCCGAATGCCCTGCTGCTGGTGGTGGTGGTTGTGGTGCCTATGGTTCCCACTGTGACCACCAGTGGATGAACGCGAGGGAGGGGATGACACCAGAGATGTCACTCGCTGATGCTCCTGTGAGTTAAACATACACAGCTGTTGCAGCCTTTCCGACGTCTAGCTTTCTTTCAACTACAACTAACATACATCCTGTGCATTGCGCTCGTTTTCAATGGCCATCAACATTTGCAAACTATGCTAGCCATCCTGCGCCATTGAAAAGTATGTTTTCAGCAGTACCTAAGATTATTCAGGCTTGCCATAATAGTGTCATACAAAAACTGTGTATGAGACATGCATGTTTACCCTATTTAGCCTGTGCAGCAGCAATTTCGTGAGCTTATGCAGTTAAACCT
Source organism: Dermacentor andersoni (assembly GCF_023375885.2). Classification (NCBI taxonomy): domain Eukaryota; kingdom Metazoa; phylum Arthropoda; class Arachnida; order Ixodida; family Ixodidae; genus Dermacentor; species Dermacentor andersoni. The sequence goes on along the minus strand of NC_092818.1, from coordinate 126,482,211 downwards.
TGATACAACAATGTCACTAAAATCTGCAATTTTCTCCGTTATATCGAAATTCAACCTTTTATGCTAGTAAGTACAGTTGCTGATAAGATTCTTTTGATGCGGAACGGCCCACAAATCTTTCTGAATGACTAGGCAATCAAGAAAAGTATATTCAGGGTGTCTACCAAGTTGACATTTCCAAATTCCCTGAGTTTTCCAGGTTTTCCCTGAGCACCTTTGCGAAATTCCCTGAACGAGCCAGAACTTTGTTTTATGTCAAGACAGGCTGACACCACGTTGCCCGATGCTGTCACTCTCTAGTAAGCATGCTGAAACAAAAAAATGACTTAATCCAGTTTGAATAGTAAGGAGTAATATCTATTTTATTTAAAAAGAAAACAGAAGGAAGCTGTTAGTAAAATGCACAGCGAAAGAAATGGTAAAGCCCATTCCAAATTGAGTCGAACATTTTCAAATACGAATGAAAAGGAAATGCATGCATAAGTAAATATTTTTTTAATATCAGCTATTTCTATCAACTGATAGCAAGCTCATCTGTATGAGGTCCTGAACTTTGTCACAACTAAGGTTCTCTCTCAGCAGCTGGGAAGTCAACCTCAACTGCCCTGACATACTCTCAGCCCGTACACAACATCTCAGTGTTGGGTTTCACTGCTTAAACAATTTATTTTGGTTTGGATGAGGGACACCTGTGTCTCAGCGTCAGCCAACACTTAGTTTTTTTAGCTCAAGCTCCTTCAAAAAGGCGGCGGCACCCTTCCTTTCCCGTTAATTCCTCAGTGCGTCGGTCCTTTCTGTTCTCATCCTCCTTTAACACGCTTTCACCACATGGATCATCTGAAGCATCCTTTTGGTCAGTTGTACAGTCAACATTTGATTTTTCGGACTTCCGAGGGGCCGCAAAAAAAATTGAAAAAAAAAAAACGGGCAGTCTGAAAAACATTAATGCATGTCTTTAACTGCCTTTAAGGGATAAAATTACCACAGGCACATCTGAAAAAGCTCTGAAGGCCTGCCAGTACGTTTATTAGGCATATCAGGGCTTGTACTGTGACAGGATACGGGGTGCACGCATGTGTAATTAAGGGATACATACTGTGTCCCGTGACAATTGCCCCCTTCCCACGCTTGTTATGCTTCACCGCCTAACACAAGTGTATTGAGGCGAAGCTAACTTTCGGAAACTGGCATTACGCAACGCGCTGTGCTCTGCGAGCTTCAAAGCCAATCGCGAGGATTACAAAGGCGGAGTCGGTGCCATTGGTGATAGCGGCGAATTCTTTCAATGAAAAACACGGCACCGCACGGCAAGAAGCTTAATAGCGAACATAGAAGCAGCTAGGCCTAACGTTGCTGCGGTGGTGGTTACGGCTGCCAGCGGATCTGCCTGCGAGAGTGCCGGTTCGAGGCGGCGAGATAATCAAAATAGCGGCGGTGGCGGCTTTGATTAATGCCATTTCAGACCTGCAGTCAGGGCAATATACATTGACTATATGGAGTACGTGGTGGTGCCGCAAAACCGTGCAAATTATCGGGCATGTCCGAAAAATCGGGCGTCTAGAAAATCGGTCGTTAACTACTCTGGCAATACATCGTGCCGATGACACGGAGTCAATGACGATTCGTTGCGATTCCTCTGTTACTGAAGCCAGCATTAACACGACTTTCGTTCCCTTTCAATAAAGTTACAGCTAATTTTCCCTGATAGAAGCACAAATTCCCTGAGTTTTCCCTGAGTTTTTCCAGACTGTTCAAATTCCCTGAGAATTCCCGGTTTTCCCGGTTGGTAGACACCCTGATATTTGAATCAGTAAACAATTCATTTTGTCGCATTTGCGAGCCGGCGACAAAAGATGCAGTTTCATGCCTTGTCGATGACGTCTTGAAATTAACGGGTACGAAGCGAAGCCAACCGCGCTTTCGCATCCACTTCGCTGCCCCTGTGATTGTGTCGCCCACAGTGGGATGACATTATCATGAAAAGCGCTGGCAGTGGAGAGCGAGTGTTTTGTCTTCCTCTCACTTCAATGTGTTGCCGAAACTAGTGATTATGCAACCTCCAGTACTAAACATGCAGGAAGACAGTGCATATGATGCCACGTCAACTTGGTATGCCTACTTTTTGCACACGCAGCAGACTACCTCTAAGACAGGGCACGCAGGTGGCATATGCGCTCAGCTGTGCTGACTGCAATTCGATGCCATGGCTGTGCTGGAAAAGATGCGTTCCGCAGAAAAAGGGATGTGCTGCTTTATAACTTACCACAGATTATGTGCCGACAAACCTATATTTCCTAGTCACGCCAAGATATCTTTTGTGCACACCAGCTAACTTCTCTACTTGGAACAGTCGAATCTTGATAATTCAAACTCGAAGGGGCCAGAAAATCTGTTCGAATTAAAAGAAGGACTTGTTTTTGAATAGTATGATGCATAAACGGTGCGAGTCATGAAATATTGCGGCGTGCAAGCACACAGCGAGCGAGGGCCACGAAATTGCCCACGCCACCCAACGCTAGGTTCCCAATAATGACAGAAAACGAACTTCAAGGAGCGGGCTAAGCTGGCGCCAGCGTGGGTGGCACACGCGGAGGCCATCGAAGATGAGGGAGTTAAGAGGGAGTTGAGAGGGAGGGCGAGGGAGCGTAGCTGTGAGGAAGGGCGGGAGGGAAGCGGATATGCTTTCCCACCAGCTCCCTGGATGGCGCCAATTACCATATTTACTCGCATAATGATCGCACTTGCGTAATGATCGCACCCCTGAATTTTGTCATCAAAATTAGATTTTTTTTTCTTTCCCGTGTAATGAACGCACCCTGAACTTGTCGCAGCGCTATGTCGTGTTCCAAGTCTAGCTAATGATTATTGCGCTTAGCATCTGTTGAATGCTATGTGAACGACTCTTGAAGACATACCGAGCGGTCTGCACGCACCCAACATTCTTAATCAGATGCCTCATTTCATTCCTTTCATCACTTTCTGCACTTCCATGAAAAAAAAGCTACAACCAAACTTACCTCGGCTTTATTATTTGTAGGCTTCATAATAGTTTTGGTGAACAACAACACAAAGGGCGCCTTTTCATTCTTTTCGTCTGCACTCGTGGGCATGCAACAAATCGCGAGCGGCAACGTTTACACTGATATGTTAGAAGTGTACCCTATTCATATGCTGACGCTTAAAACGCAGCTAAGATATTCGCCCACCCTTAGCGGAAACATGCCGTATTAGGATAGCAGTGAAGACCAATGGCGCAGTTTCTGCAGCATCTCATTGGCAGCTAAGCGCGCCCATCTCCGTTTCTGTCCCCTCAAAGTGGACATGGCTACGTTATTGTCGCAAACTTGCTGATATTAACAACATTATTCATTACTGATACAGAAGAGACTGTTTCAATGCGCGTAATGTACTCACGAGAAGAAAAATAATCATGTTCGGTGCGTTCGGCTTGCTCTGCCGGCCGCCATTTTTGTTTTGGTGTCCTGCACTGACAGCGGCAGCCGCCTCCTTGTCATCCCGCAGCAAATGCAGGATGAAAAAAGAAAATGTTTCTTTTCGTGGGAAATTTAACCCGCGTAATGATCACACCCTTGAATTTGCATCAATTTTCTTTCACAAAATAGTGCGATCATTATGCAAGTAAATATGGTACCTTTGCCACCTACCACCACCGAAGCAGCGGAGTTTCCGAGGCCGGACTGGGTCTCTGCTGCTGCTTCTCTCTGCGTGCTCGCGTGTTTTTTCCTTCGTCTGCTGATAGATTGACGCTGTGTTTACCTTCTTCGTCCTGCATTCTTAATGTGAGTCATGTCTTATCAAGATGATTAAGTTGTTGCCGCTGATCATAATCATGTTGGCTTGCTCCCTTCTGTTGCAGCGTCACCGTGTTCAAAAGACAAGGAGAATGAGCTACTAGGTGTCACCTTCGCATACTTGTATTCAGGGTCTGTCTGGTCATACAGAATCGGATATGGCACTTAAGAACCTTTCTATTGGGACGTTTCAGTTTAGACTCATCATTGTTGAAAAAACAAGCGCGAATGAGACCAAACCAGCCAACCAAAACAAGTGCGAGCGACAGCTGACGTGAGCAGACGATAGTGTGAAACAAGCGATCCAGCTGAACCAGATGCAAGTACGAATAGAGCAGTCGGGTCGGTCCGTGTGATATCAGTTTCTCATGCATATGTCACTTTAGGGGCCACTCTTATTAATCTCCTCCGCTCGCTGCTCGCTTGCTGCCACGGCGAGCCACGAAAAATCGGCTCAGGACCAATCCCTCCCACGGCACGCATTTTGCTGCTATTGTGGCTGGAGCATTATGGTGCGATGCGGAAACGGCGACCTTGCCATCCGAGAGTGGGTGAAATTTCCACCATGTTTTTATTTTTCTTTTGCGCACAGCAGTAAGGGGTTTCTTCTAAGTCTTTCCTCTATGGCGGGGTCAGAGCAATGCTGGTCGGAGGCGCTACTGCGTGATTTGGCGCGCTGCTGTGAGCATTACTGGAACGCGGTATGGTCTACTTAACTATTGCAAATGCTTGTGCGTTGGAAATATCGGGCACCCATTGGAATACAGATAAGTTTGATAGGACCATGGCGCCAGTTCGAATAAACTGAAAGTTCGAATTAAACATGTTTGAATTAATGAGGTTCGACTGTATTACCCCAAAGAAAATCCCAAGGGACAAGAACAGACACAGACTACAGATGAAGTCTGTTATAATAAAAGTCTCGTCAGACACAAAAATTTCGTTACATCTGATATTCATTATAAGTATACATGACAATATCGGCGAAAAAAAATAAAATTTGGTTCGGTCTATGTGAAAGAAATCCAACCATTTGTGATGCTTCCGATGAGCTAGCAAAGGTTCTCTTATAATTTTGATGACCCTTCAGCAGCTTGCCGTGCCAATACAGTTGAACTTCGCAATAATGAAATCGACGGGGAACGTGAAAAAATTCGCTTTCGCATGAATTTTGCTATTAGGAAATGAGACAGCACAGACAGGTAATATGTCGCAGAACGAAACTTTACTGTCAAAATTCTATTAGCCTACTGTGGCAAGCTTTGCTTGAGAATATAGAACCGCACTGCTGGCAGTAGAAAGTGCACTGCATGCGTCGATCAGCAGTGGCAGCACTGCTGTAGAGCAGTATTGTCGGCCAATTGCTTTCTGAGATATAACTTTTGCGAGATTTTGCATAACTCGGCACCGGACGCAGAACAACAGCGCTCCATACATGCAGTAGCATTTCTTCAGCGCATGCTGCCACCCATAGGTGCTGATGCGTCTGGCGCCAAGTGCAAAAAGGAGCCTATTTCGTAGACATGAAGGCACTCGATCGAGATGACGGCCCCTTCATGCAAACTTACGTCCAGCGATGAATCCACACGCAATGCCTGTCAGGTAGCACCAAAACCAACATTCTTGAAGCAAGGGATGCATATTCTGGAGGATCACTCAATCACAGTCCGATATGTGGCACTCCATGCTGCGACCTCCATCTCAACAGCGATAAGCAATTCCACGTTGATGCGATGTGGATTTCCTTGTTTTTGCTGCATGTTTCTCACCGAGATGCACATTATGCACCGCACTAAGTGTGCAAAAACCGTCGTCGCATTTCGGTAGCAACATGCACGCTGCTTCAAACAAGCAATTAATAAAGAAGATGGCGGCCATGTAGTGCTTCCAGCGCACGCGATCGCCTCCGGCGCTAGGTTGTTTTTGTAAACAAAAATGGCAGCACCCACGTAAGTGTAATGTGATGGCATTTTATGCAATTTTAGTGCAAAGCAATCGCATTTGAGCACATTTTGGAGCCTGCTAGCCTTGCGCTAGTAGGTAATATGCAGGGTTATGTTATGGCAAATTTCATTGATGTGTGATTTTAGTACAGCAACATTTTGTTGTCGAGAGGTGCATTGAATGCATTGAATTTTATGGGGGTTCACCGGGGATACGAAAATACTTTGTTGTCAGAAAAATTTTGTTGTCGTGGGATTTCATTATCGCGGATTTTGACTCTATATGACCCTGAACAAAGCTAAACTACAAACAGGCTTTGCCTCGTCAATATGGGACTGTGTGATTGGTGTGACCCCATGAGATTGGTGCCTTGGCTAGCCGGCTACAGATCAGCCAAGCTAAACCATTGGCCAAAATGCACACGCACATCCAGACAGTGCTATATTAATTTGCTCTTGAGCGTTTGAAATGTTTGCTACTGGAATATATGCACAGTAAAACCTCGTTAATTTCACCCTTGTTATATTGGGTAATTTGGACTTGTCCTCTGGTCCCTGCCGGTGTATGCATTGTTTAGAACAATCAAACTCGTTAATTCGGAGGTATTTGGCCGCACGTTGGTTACCGTATTTACCCAATTCTAACACGCCCTCAATTGTAATGCGTACCGTAAAAACCAGACTATACGTCGGACCAGAATATAGGTCGATCCCCCAACTAACGAATTCTAAATATGAAAAAAAAAAAAAATCTTTTTCAATGGCAAACGTACCGAAAGACACCCATATCTTGAAACAAATGCGACTCATGCACAATGGTGACAGTATTTATTTAAATGCTGCTTGCATGTGCACCCGGCCAATTTTTAACAGTATCGCGCGACCATCGACCCGGGTGCTTGTCAGCACCTTATTAAAGGCGCTGAGCGGTGAAACAAACGAGATACGCGCATGTGTACACGTGCGCTTACTTTCGCTATTTCGCCACCCTGTGCCGTGATGATAAGGTGCTGACAAACACGCGGATCGATGGTCGCGCAATACTGTTAAAAATTGGCTGGATGTACAGTAAACAGAAGGGCACGAAGTGCACAAGCGCTACTCCGAATCAGAGCAACGCCTTTGATAAAAGTCGTCTGAACTAGAGTCGGATGACGAGTGCTTCTCGCTGCCCAGTCCAGAGGCGTGCGCGATCTCTACCGCTTTCAAACGTATGCATTCGGCAGTCACAGGCAGTGATCTTACACGCAGCTCTCGGACGAACTCCGCAACCTTGTCTTCCAGTTCTGCGGTCAGCCCAGGGAATGACGTTTTCTGTTGGTTTGCTGCTTCTGCCTCCGCCAGTACCGAATACTCTTTTCGGATACTCCAAATTCGTGCTGTGACGCGAGGTTGCCGTGGGCTTACGCGCACTCAATCGCCTTTTTCTTGGCAAGGCGACGGTGAATTGCCGTCGGCTTCCGCTCATTTTGAAACAAAATGTGAAAAAGCAGCATTTAACCAATATAACTTTGTGACAATGTAAACGCCAATTGGCGGTGCCAAAATGTCGCCGCGCCGCACTACTGCTGATAACGATGGCGAAGGCGGCTCTTCATCCGCCCATTGTTGCAAGACTTCCGTAGTTTTTCCGCCAATGTCCGGTATATAAGACGAGGGTCTACTTTTCGCAATGGTTTTATGAAAAAAAGTTCTACTTATATTCCGGTTTTTACGGTACCCATTTTCCGTAAGTAAAAGAAAGAACAGAAAAAAAAAAAAGAAAGCACTGCTGCGATTGTTTGCTGTGACCTAAAAAAAAAGGAAAGTCCTTTATAGTGCCACGCACTCCATTTTTTCATACAGAAATACAACTTTTTCTCATTTGGAAAGACAATATTTTTACTTCAAATGCACTAAAGTTGTGATAAATAAAAAAGTCGCAGCTTCGCCCGAAAGGCGAAGCATAGATTTCGATAGCATATTAGTAGACAACTATATGAAAAGTAAGGACAGTAGCTTTATTTGAATGACCGTTACTTAATTTAATCGAATGACCCTTACTTGGCCTTACTAGCTTATAGAGCAACGTTTGGTGTTTTAGGAGTCAGCCCAGCGGAGATCCTAATGAATAGAAGGCGGAGGACTCGAGTCCCAATGCTGCCTCAGCACCGTACTCCATGACAGTGCTCCCCAAAAAAGGCAGTGGATAATGATTGGAAGGTCAGGAAGAGGCAGAGCCGCTACTTTGACCGACGTCACCAATCTAAACATCTCCCCATGCTGGAAACAGGCGATGTGGTGTGTGTGACTGACCTCCGTACAAAAGGTACCGTGTTCGGAGCAGCACCATGACCACGTTCATACCGTATTCAGATGGAGGACGGGGTCGAAGTTCAACGATATAGGTGGATGCTCAACCGTCTCCCAAAAGATGAGATAAACAGTGGAAGTTACGAGTTTCCAGATAGTCAGGAACAGCCCAGTAATATTCCATCGAATGCTAGAACAGGTGACAAAAGGAACGAATCCTGGGTGCCCCTGACTCAAAAGGAAACAGACACCAACAATTCCCAAACTAAGACTGTAACGACTACTAGGTCCGGTAGAGTAGTTTGAAAAGCCACCAGGCTGGGTGTAGACGAGTGATGTATGAAGTGAGTTTGTTTTTGCGGTCCTTTGTTGGTGTGTATCCAACCTGCCGGCCCCCATGTATAATTGTATAAATGCTTGAAAAGGGGGATGTGTTGGAATCAGTTATGTGTTCTGCTGTGTACGCGCGACGCCACATGAGAGAGGCAGCACCAACAGCGTCTGTGTCTGCACGGTGGATCACGTGATGCGCGGAGCCTATATAAGAGGCTGAAGGCTGAAGGCTATAAGAGGCTGAATAAAATGGGCTCTCCTCGATCACCCAAAGGACAGCGTCCTGACTGTGTTCTTCGGACACGGGGTGGCATCGCGACGGTGCCTGCATTGGCCGCGTGCCTTCAGAACCCCAAGGTAGCCGTCCACTTCGATAGTGGCTGTGGTTTTTTCCGCAGCGGTTGCGGCAAACAGTTTCACTTTAATTCAGTGCAAAGCTGTCGAGGATGAAGAGCACCAGCTACATTGTGAAGGATGGATAGTCTGTTGGCGACCAGCCACTGGCTAAAAAATAATAGACGTGAGTGCGGTGTGAAAAGCATGTCTGAGATGAAAACACGTGCCATGGCGGTGCTGCGAAGGAAGTCGCGAGGCCTGCATCACTGCAAGTCTTAATCAGTCACGAGATGACGAAAACTGCAGCTTCCACACTGCTTTTGTAAAAAATAGTAACAGGATTTACCGATTAATTAAGCAAATAAAAGCATGTTGACGTAGCAAGCATTTGTTAATTGTTTATTAATATCCTAGATAATTTGACATTTGGTTAATTCGGCCATATTGCTTTTTGGTCCCGTGAAATCCAAATTATTAACGAGGTTTTACTGTACTTTCAGCTGCCAAACCAACAAATAAATTCCCTTCGCAATAATTGATAATGTATAGAATCAAGCATTTTTGGTTTTGTTATAGCAGTAAAATACAAACTGGAGTAGAGCATAATCAACCAACTTCTATATTTACTTCAGTATATCCATTTTAATTCCACTGTGTTGCCCAGACTTTAGGCAGTTGCTCGTTTTATCAATGAACTTCCCAAGATAAAAATGCGGCCTGTGTGCTGTCTATACAAGATATTTAATAAACTTTCAAATAAGCCAAGACTTAGCCTGTCCAGAAAAAGAATTGTCGCTGTTGTTACTTCTGTGAAAAATAGGAGGCCAGGAACTTTATCTCGCAACACGACCAAGAGAATCTCGTGCATGTTGCAATGATGTGCTATACTTAGCTATATTCTGCACATGGGTGCAAGACTTGAGTTACTCTGTAAAATAAGCAAAAGAAAGTCGTGAATAGTGAATACTGTGATTCTCATGTTGACATGCAGAAGGATGTCACTTGTGCTAGCTCTGTATAAAGTAAAAATTTGACCACTCTCAAGCTGCAGTAGGCTCTACGCGTACGGCAATCCATGACAATCCATGGAAACTTTCGTTGTCTGCGCTCACCATTTCCTCTGCTGCTTTGGCTTGGGCTTCCCGAAACATCTCCAGGTCGTACACGGGAGCCAGGCTGCTCAGGTCTGGTTCACGGTCGGAATCGCTAAGTCAATAAAGAAAAGGCACCCAAATTTTTTTATGAAAGCAGTAACTCCTGCTAGGACAACAGTTTTCATATTTAAAATAGTAGAAAGAGTTGCTTTAACCCTTTGAAGGTTTTTGCCGTACATGTACCTGGACCTGTACCATGGACCTGTCCCGCAAGGTCTTTACCGTACGGGCACGGTTTTGACCCTCCGTTTGAAATTTCGCGCCATAATGATGATGCGTGCTCACTGGGAGGTGCTGCCACCTCTTAGGACTTACAAGAAGCGCTTGAAATTTGTGCTACCTTCTTGGGGAGATAAACAGAATTGATTTATAGCTTCAGCGCGTCGAGCCTACTGCGGCAACACCCCTTTTGCGGTTTCGGATTCGCCGCGTGATCGCAACGGAGGCGCGCGAAACGTCATTTTTCTCTTTGTCGGCACTCTCTTGCAGGGCGGTGGAAATTGATTTCTATCTTGATTGGTGCTGCTCTTAGCTTGTTTATCACCACCGCTCGCAAGGTATTCTCGCTCTCTGCGGCAATGTGCTTACGCGAAAGGGTGCCTCGGACCTCTGCCCAAGGCAGCCGCACGCAGAGAAGATGCCATGTGTGCATCAACACAACTCGTCGCTCCAAGAGGAGAACAGACACGTATTTTAGGTGTGCAGACTGCGATAAGGCGCTGTGCGTAGGCCCGTGTTTCAAGGAGTACCACACTCTGAAATACTGTTGAACATTTTGCAGTTCTGAGTGATGCCGACACCAAAATACTGTTCCTAATTCTTTTTTACTATTTATTCCCGACTTCATACATTTTGTACATTCAAGATCCGCAATAAAGTAATTTGACCACCTGGGAACGTTTTTTTTCAAAATAATTCGACCCTCAAAGGATTAAAGGGACACAAAGAAAAAATTTATTTATTTATTTTTTTTTGCTTCGTCCCTCCTCTTTACGGGCATTGTCTTGCCAAGTAGACAACTTCGGCCGGTGGGTATGTGGTACTATATATGCACCCAATAGACAACTTGAGTCACTGAGTATGTGCCTAACTTGAGGTATAATGCAAAACGGCACGCAGGGCGACACAGGAGACAAAGACACAGCACTACTAACAACTGACCTACTAGCCTTTTGCGCTATACCGCAGGTTATGCAATACCAACGAGCCCACCAGTCTGTTCTTTTGAGTATGTGCTGTATAAACAACTTGGGTCACAGAGTAGGTGCCTATCCTTGGCCAATTGGCCACTGTGATACTAAGTGCACAGAAACCTCAGGTGTATTTAGATATGTCCTACTTTTCTACACATTTCTACATTACACATTTCTACATTTCTACACATTTTACACATACACATTCCAGCACCATTCTTCCCTCGACAAGCATTATACATCTCTTTCGTTCTCATGACACAAGCAGCTAACATCTAGGCGACACGGATGTCCTTGAGTCATCTGCTACTGCTGTTACCTCGCTACCGCAGACTAGCTTCACATTACTTAGATTGCAATACTGCGTTGGATCTGCATGTTTTTTTTTTCTGTTCTTGTTTTTTCAGCTGTATTGGTAAATTACCCTTCTACAATACTAAAGGAACCACTTTTACCATGACGTGAAGCTTGTTAAGAGTGAAATGATGCAAAAACGAAAAACCAGTGCAGATGCCGTCGTAACGTTCCTGCAACAGCTTGTCGTAATGTCATGTATTTTAATGGCGTCGGAGTCGGATTGGGCCTAGCAAATATTTTATCGGTAAATATAGGCCATACTGTGTACCAAAAGAGCCAGACTGAACTTAAACTAAGCCAAAGAGATTGTTGTAGGAGTCTTACGCTGGTTGTTCTAGTTCCAATGAAATAAAACCTGCACTGAAGTGCACATAAAAATAAAAGCGACATTTGGCAGCAAAATTTCAATGACATTTCGTGTCCAGCGACTGCAAACAAGCATGCAAATTGCAAATGGAGGCCTGACTCTTTTCGTGCTTTGAACAGGACAAGCTCATTCAAAACACGCAGAGGGTTGAGTTTCCATTTATACTGATATTTCACTTACAGCATGCCTTTGGACCGCGTTCTTGGGGATAGCTTCTCTCTCCTCTGGTCCAACATTTTTTGGTAGCATTCCTTCTGCTCAGGAGTCTGCACCTGCCAAGCAATTTGCATAGCTACACGTCTTCTGCTCAGTTGGCAAGAGAAAGGTTACAAGCACTAGCATAACCATCAGATTATTGCACAGCAAGAGATATGTATAGAGAATATACATTGGGCTTTTGTTAATTCAATCTCTGTAGGCAGAAAGAACCCACTGCTTCAGTGGCAACAATAGCCAAATATTAGGTCAAGCTAAAGTGTTAGAGCAGCATTTCAAGATGTCCAAAGCATTCCTTTTACTGAGAACCGAGCTCTCATAAGCAAGAATCATGATGTAAACGTAAGACACAACGGGTGCTGCCAATGTGAAGATATGGTACGTAATCCCGTGCATGTTAACACACTCTAACCACTGGTAATAAAGAATAGTTTACTTTGCACTTGAGCATTAAACAAAATGTAGCTACTTCAATTTTAATAATTCTTCCTACCAAAGTACTCACTGGTGCTAACCCTTGAGACTACTTGGTCAGGATTACTTATGGGAGCGGGTGCCCTCTGTGAGTGGGCTTCTCACATCAAGGAGAAAGAGTGTGACTTTCATGGTCTTCAAGGCAGCTACGTTGCATACAATTCGAATTTTGGAAGATTTGGGTGGCCCCTTTAGTTGATACTTTCTCTGTAGCTAAGACATATCTTGGTAAAGAACAGATTCTCCAAGATTTCTAGAAAGGCAATTCTAACAATCCATGTGAATTCAACATTTGCCTTTTTTTACCTTTTTAGCTCATTAGGGAATTTTTACAACCTCAGCTTGTCAGGAGCGAATGCCACTTTTCAGTTTATGACAAATGTACCTCTAGTGGCAGACATTCCATCATGATAAACTTTTATTAAATTAGATTTTACGCACTATTTTCAGACATATATCTGTGTTGTTAACATGTAATTAAAGCATATCATGTGAAAAAGTGAATCATTATGATAGTTTGTTTTTTTTCAAGCCAAAATGAGCCCCTAAGGGGAAGTTTGGGAAGCAAGTGCCGTCTGTAAAGACACGCTCCCTGTTCACTTAATCGTTTATAATTTAGAGCTTCCCATTTGCTGATGCCTGGGGAGTTTTATAGCGAAGCTGGTAAGGGGAGTTCTGTACAGTTCTTGTGCAGCAGTGTGCAACAGCCTGATCACTATCAAATGCCACTGCAATGCAAGTCGAAGCCCCGAATTTGCTTTCAAATGTAATGATCAATAATTATAAAATAAAAGTTACTTTGTGTATATTTCATTAAAATAGACAAATTATATACATAATTTTTTTAATCAGTAAATTAATTTCCACTTCTCACGCCGCGTTATAACAGCTCCTCGTTGGAGGTCAGCTAGAAGTTTATAGGCTACAGCAGTGAAAGCTGGTGCCGTGGTGCTGCAACGCCGCCTGCGCGGGGGCTGTCACAAAGAAGAGCCAGCCATAATTGCACTCTAATGCAGCAGCAACTGTTTCTGTGAAGCAAGGCCATAACCCAGCAAACAGATGCCTAGTACTTATGAGTGGTGTGAGAACTCACTTATACGGCTTCATGGTCTTTAATGTATCAGTTAGTCAGATTGGCACACATCTGTGAAGGAACTTATTTTATACTTACGGGCTTTTTGAGGTTGATCTGCCGGTTAATCTGCTGCTGTCGTTCCACCTTCTTCTTAGTTCGTGCCTTGTACTGCTCCTGCATGAAACAAAGCAACACAAACATGTTAGGTACAACTGCTACATAAAACAAAGACTGCTCTTAAATACTACAGCTATGATACATTATAATGAGTGGTCTTGCGAGTTCTTTTCTACATGATTATGTTAGTAATTACATGGCATAGACATACCAGACAGAACTTCATCAAACAAAAAAGGACACAGAACTGTAAGAATGACTGATCGTGTAAGCACGCTTGTCATGATTCGCCATGCTTCTGCTCACCACAGCATACTTTATTAGTTACTTCCATGCAGTGTGGGGCATGACTATTACAATGCAAATACAGTAGACTTCCACTATATCGACTTCGGTTAATTCGTTTTTTTTTTTTCAATTCGATCGAATTCGATTGAACATAACGGCAAGCACCCATACTATGGGCTGAGACTTTCGTTTATTCGATCTCAATAGTGCCTTCGCCAAATAATTCAAACTTGACTGGTTAGCTTCGCCGCAATTCAGCCATGTTATGGGGTGAAGCATAAGCAATTTATTGCAGTGAAGCATATTAGGAATGGAAAAGAACCATTGTCACGGCGCATGGTATTAACTATACAGGTGTGCACACGCCACCTTAAGTCATGGTAGGAGCACCTAGATCCCTATTAAGCATACTGGCGGTCATTCAGAGCTGTTTCTAATGTTGCAGTGATGATTTGAGCCCTCCTACCACCCGCCATGCGCGTCTCGTATACGAAACCATTAACGGGGCCTAGTAAGCATTCTTTAATTACACACGCATGCACGCGCTGTGCATCGAGAAGCAGAGAAAAATTATATGTGTTTTGGGAAAGTTAGTGAAAAGGGAGGCGGTAAGACTAAATACTCAAAAAGTCAAGGAGAAAGTCGAGGGGGATGTTTAAAGCCAGCAAAAGAGCAAGGGTCGTTCTAAAGCTCTGAAAGTCTGCCGGTAAACTTAGATATCTCAGTCTTCGTACTGTGACTGGAGACATAGATGTGTTGTGTAAATCAAGAAACATGCATGTCACTTAACAGTGGCACTTTCCCCTGCTTGGTATGCGTCGCCGCATAACAAGGCTGTATTGCAGCGAATATAACTTTAAAAGCAAATACTGCCAAGTGAATCAATGCCGTGTTTTGTCATTTTTCTGCCTTTTGTTTAATTTGACCCATTAGATAATTTGACCAGTTTCATTGGTCCCGTCACGATGGAATCAATGGATGTTGGCTGTACTCGCATTTCTGTACTGTTTCTTGCTATCACAAGTATTCATAAGCAGTCACACAGAATGTCTACAAATGTGCACCTTTTAAGTAATATTTTTTAAATAAATTGAACTGGTGGATTTTGAGCAGAACCATGCTATGATGTGCGACATAACCAAAAGGCGGCCGCTCTGATTGCACAACCGATATAACCTGCAGAGACTTTGTTAGACGTTGTGACTGTTCATATGCCGTATCGGGTGCCAAGTCATACCATGTGTCTCCAGCTCAACAACCCAAGGCTACATGTGGCCAATGAGGAATGTCGTAGTGGAAGGCTGCAGACTGCAGACTAAGGCTAGTGCTAGATGCGACAGCATTTTCTCAACCCAGTTCACACTGTACCCAACTGTCCTCATACTTTCCCTATTACCTTGCTCCAGAAGCCGAGCCAACAACTCAAGGAATGAGAGTAAAGAGTGAATAAAACATTGTGCTTGTAATGACAGCTTTTTCCATGTACTATGGACTACCCATACTGCCGTCTTTTGCTGCAGTGTTGGCGTAGTGGAACAAACCATCAGATTGGTCTATTAAATTTGAATGTTGGTACATTCTTCGCTGTCTTATCAACTAAGTTCAAAGTACATGTTTGATAGGTTTCGCTACCTTGCGACCAACCTCCCTTCTCACGTTCTTCAATGGTCACTTGGTAGCTTGAATCCTCTTCCCATTGTTTAATCATCATAACCATTCTTTTCCTTACTAACAGACTTGGGGGTAACCAAGCTTCACCTTGCTGGTGCCATTTCATCCTGGTATGTGCGAACAATTTGGTTCTGATAAGCTTACTGCTAGTAGAAGGAATCAAGAGACTGAAAAAAGGCATTGCAAGAATAGTGCAGAAAATAAAACAAATTTTATGTGCACTTCTTTGCAAAACAAGATATGGTGCTTGTGTGTACCTTAATTCTGAATGTTGTCCTGTTGTCAACAGTGTGTGTAAAACGTTGACTTCAACCAACTTGCATGATGCAATAAACTTAGCTTAGGAGGCCTGGCACAACAAATGATGCTGAGTTATCTTGCTTTTTGTCTTTACCTGATGTTTGCTGATAGGCAGTGACTAGCTAGACTCCACCACGTCATACAGACTGTTGAGAAGTGCAAAACTTTGAGACAGCATTGCTGAGATATGCTTGGCGCTAACAACGGTAAATCTTTAAGACTCCTTCAACGACCTGCCGTACGAATTGGCTACATAGTACACTGACCATAAGATCTGCTAGATCTGAAAACATGCAAAGCAATAGCAAGCTTTAAAAATATAATGTGCAAAATACTCCTAAATACTCCAAAGCTTCAGTTTTAAGCACCACACTTACGGCAACATCACATGGCTTCTAGGAATGCTGAAAGCGCCAAAGGAAAAGATTAGTGCTTCATTAGCTACTGAAGTACTATATTTACACAATTCTAATGCGCATTGAATTTTGGTGCGCCTACAGCAAGAAAAAAAAAAGTGCACCCGAATGTAACATGTGCCTGAATGTATTATGCACCCGATTTATAAAAGAAAAGAGGACAGTGTTGACCAAGTGCTCAAGCTAATGAAGACAAGGTTGGTCAGACTAATGAAGACGTACATGTTTGTTCAACTGATTCAATGACTAAATGTTGATTACATGTCTCTATTGTGTTTCTTTTTCATGGTTATTATTCTAAATTTGTCTGTTAATGTATCATATTTTATTTCACATCCAATTAGGAGAATGCCGACTGGATCTCCTTGGCCGTCCTGCAACGTAGGAGATGCTCACAGTATTCTTTAGAAATCTTGGCAGCCACGCGTCTGTCTTGGGCGACTTTCTCCTGCTAGGCTCCCTAAATTGTGCCTGATGTCTTGTGGCTCCTGGCGGGCATTATACAAATAACATATTTGGGCAAGAGATTTGAATTGGATATGTCACGCTGGTGACGCCCGAATTGTCGAACACTTGGCTCCTGTATAGTACTAAGTGTTGAACATGGCCAACAGCAGCACAGCAATCAGCTGTTGCTGCAGTGTACGTTGGCGAACGAGCACTTTTTCGTTTGGCCAAGGCACAAGCTCGGTACCCTCTCTTCACTGCACCTAAACTATAAGCCACCATGTTGCCAGCAAGCCAAAATAGCGCACAATGCACTCTGGTCTAGCAGCTTCGGCGTGACGTAGGACATGTTATATTCCTGTGCCAGCTGTGCCAAAGTGTGCCGAACACAGCTGGACATGCTGACTGCGCCAGGCGCTAGACTGTATGAGCATCCACTTTTCGCTGGCATAGTGGAACTGCGCCGCGCATCCGTGTTATGCTGACACACACCGAGTTAGCGCGCCACACTAGAACTTCGTCAAGGCTGGCCACAGAGTCCCTTATCGGTTGATCAATGGGGCTGCTGCACTGCCTTTTGCCCCCGCATGCACTCAGTAAAGACAGCACGGAGGCGCACTCAAGACGCACTTCTCCGACTTAGCTCTCTCCCCCTTCCTTAAACTCCAAGATGCTTCAATGTGCATATCCTCTCTCCCACCATGCACGGTGTTGAGCATGCAGTGAGGCACCCTATCACACTCGGGTACTCCACACCATCTGGTGGAGCGCACGGCCGTTGCGTCAGCACGGCACGTCAGCATTGCGGCGGCACGGCAGAGGGCGAAAGTGACTATGGGCTCATCGTCACGTCCCATGAAGGCCTCGATATCTACACTACGCAGCAGCATGGCCTCCTAGATTGCGGAGGTCATGTCGAGGAGCCACGCATTAGGTTATGCATCCTTTTCACTGAGTGATAATGGCAGTGTTTTATTCAATTTAAGCATAAAGAAATGTGTTTTTTAGAACTTTCTGTGACGCTCTGGCTCATATTTCAAACGTCAAATTTTGCACAGAGGCTCCTCTACATTTACATCATTTCAAACTAGACATTTTATGCAGTTCAAAATTTTCTTGCAGTTAGCATTTGAGGTTTCCCTTACTTTATATAACAGCACAATGTCAGTGACAGCTCTGACTGCCTTCCCAAAGTGATATACGTCATTGCTGCTGTACCTTGGCTCAATAGCCATGGCTGTGCACAGATGAAGGTGGAATACAACAGAGCTAATGATGCTTTACAATTGTCATTGCACTGTCATTCTGCCAACTCTAAGAGCGCAATTATTCGATTAGTAGAAAGTGCACACACCTTCTTAGGTGAGGACATTGCTGACAAATGTGCAAGTGAGAGATAGACCAGCAATTGTTCACTGTGCTTCTTTGCTGCGCCATGATTAGCACCTACAAATAGACTTCATTATTCAATCTCTGTATCCATTCGCTGCACAACATCTTGATGGTGAAATAGAAGCCCAGATTGCTCAGCCCATAAGTGTATCAACAAATGGCAAAAAACCGACGATTTTGCAGTGATTCTTTGGTCACTTTTCCACAATGGCCAACCCCAGAAACCAGGGAAGACATCTGTCTTTTAGAAATAAATTATTATGGGCATAACTAGATGTATTGTGAGGGCTTCGTAATAGACGAAAGTCAGCTATAGTCAGCTGACTTTAGTCAGCTATAACCATCGACCAATAAATTGGACACACTCGATTATTCGGATTCTTTCACAACACTGCCACTAGCCCCGTAGACTTAATGAATAAGGACAACCGAAACTTCAGACACCTTACAGCATGCTGTTCGATAATTCAGACTCCATCTGTGAGTCTGTATGCTCATTTGACTATTCAGTCTAGCAGAAATAGCAATATTTTGACTCTGATCAATCACCGGCATTGCCATTGGCTACGTTGCTGGCGACTTCTCGAAACTGAAATTAGTGAAGCCTAGTTGACCCAGCACCGGCCCCGCCCAAACCGCAGGACAAGCCAAACCAAGCCAAGCCTGGCAAGCTGTTGTAAAGATGCATTTTTTAATTCTGTGCATTAGCTGCCTTCTTATTCAAGGGTGCAAGTTCTGCTGGAATTGGTTCTGTGTGTCCAGTGTTTATGTCAGCAATTATCTGGTGTCTTGTTGAGTTTTTCAAGCTAACTCAAGCGGTGCCAACTTCACCCTCAATTCCTGTGCCTAAAGCGCTGGACAATGACTGGTGTGAAAAAAACATCTACCACTCAGCTACTGCAGCGTGGCAAACATCTGTTATGTTGCTAGGGGATGAACATTCGGTGCGTTCTTTTACTATACTTTCATCTATCTGCGGTGACAGCATGACGATGGTTAAGATGTGGGCTGACCAGATCACAGGCAAACGTATGTGCGTGAAGCAATACGTTGACAAACTTGGGCTGTATTCTCGAACAATCACTTTCGAAGATCCTTTCGCTTTGGCAACATTTCACATGACTAGCACTAGATGCGTTGAAAGACAACCATGTTCCTGGCACTGAAGTAGGACAGCAAGCGTACTTGCACTGTGCCAAGAATCTTGCTGCTCGTAGATGCTGACGTGTCTGATGCTGGTAATGTGAAGTCCTGTGAAAGCGCAAGTATCCCCGAAAGTGGTCATCTTTTCATATGACACACTTCTTTTCGCCATTTATGCAATGAAGTCACTCGTTTTACGTCTAATGTATTGGACTCCTGATTATTCAGAAATTTAGGCGGTCCCCATTAAGTTCAAATTATCAGTTTGTGAATGTATATAATTTCACACTAAAATAGTGATGCCAATGGGCATTTACTAAGAGGCCGCAATACAGTTAACTCTTTAATGATGAACATTTAAATACCAGTAAAATATTATGTTCCATATAAATGTGCAAATAGCCAACGTCCGATTTTTCGCACTCCCTAGGGGTGGCAAAAAGTCTGAAAAAATGAATGCATGCCTTTTACTGTCCCCAAGGGTTCAGATCACCACAGGCACGTACGAAATAGCTTTGAAGGCCTGCCAGTACACTTATTAGGAATATCTGTGCTCGTACTGTCATAGGAGACAGTGGGTGCATGCGTGTATAGTTAAGGAATAAATAAGTTAAGGAAAGTTGGAACAAGTTGAACCAGGAACTCAAGCAAGCTGAGAAAGCTTATTACGTGAAAATATTACGTGCAAGTCAGTGACCTGACGTGGTGTGGCGGTTAATTAATGATGTTCTTGGTTATGGAAAGTGGGACGTCACACTGGCAAAAATCTCCACTGACACTCTTGAACTTTCTGGTGAAGAGCTTGCAGATCAACATGTAGATACACAGGAATAGCTTGTTTTTTCCAATCCTTTCAAAAATACAGAAATAATATGTATAGGTCTATACATTTTGTTAATGCTGGCATATCAGGAAGCACATCTTTAGTGGCAGACTGAGTCATAACTACAACAGTAAATAAATACCTTGATGGCATTTTTCTTGCATCAACAGATGAACAAGAAATTTACACGACATTTATGAATCTAAAAAATAGTAAGGCACTGGACATCGACAACACTCAAATAAAACCAATAAAATATGTCTTAGAATTTATCACTCCAGACTTGAGTCACATATTTAACTTGATACTTGAGTCGGGAGTTTTTCCAGAAGATATGAAAAGAAATAGGGTAACCGTGTTGTTAAAAGGTGGAGACAGTAACCAGGTTTCCAATTATAGACCTATACATATTATTACTGTATTTTCGAAAGGATTGGAAAAAACAAGCTATTCCTGCATATCTACATTTTTTTACTCCAGAGCATAATAACCAACTGTCAATTTGGTTTCTGAAAAGGAAGGTCAACAAAGACAGCTTTATCAACACTTAAAGAAATTATTCTGCAAAATATTAAACAAAACTTTTTCACATTAGGTGTTTTTCTTGACTTCAGCAGAGCCTTCGATTGCTTTAATTATAACATTTTACTACTAAAATTACATTTGTACGGGATTTGTGGTACAGCACTTTACTTGATAAAATCATATTTACAGAACAGACAGCAATGCGTTCAATTAGGTAGTCAAAAGTCATCGTACCTACCTGTGCTAAGTGGTGTTCCCCAGGGAAGTGTACTGGTCCACTGTTATTTAATGCCTATATCAAAGACATTGTCAATACTGACCCCAGTGTGAGCTGTATTACAGTAAAAGCTCGTTAATTCGAATTCCGCGGGGATGCTATGAAAATTCGAATTATACAAAATTTGAACTAATGAAAGTCAGAGAAAAAAATCGCTCGGTTAAGGCGCGTATATAGTCTGACGTGGCGTGAGCACGCGCGCACACGCTACGTCACGTTGGCGTGAACATCATCTATACTTCGAAGCTCTGGCGCAGCCAACGTAACCAGACGCGGCCAGCGCGGCCTGACGCGCCCGACGTCAAGATGGCTCTTGCTCCATCCGCGCGTTTGTCGTGCTGACTGGGGCGGACAAAAAAAAAAAAAAAAAAGTCTCCGTCTCGCGCGAAAAGCGAAGCATCGATTGCGATAGAAAATTAGTAGATAGCTATACGAAGTAAGGATAATAGTTTTATCGGCCGTATAAACTTGTAAGCATTTGCTTACTAACTAAATTAACCAGCACTGTGTCACGCGCGCACAGGTGAGCATGAACGCATCTCGCTCGATGACCGCGGAAACTCGCTGAAAAACGCTGGAGTGAGGGCACGCAGCAGTAGCAGCGAGCGAATTGACGTTCGTACAGCCCTCGCTTTAAGCGAACGAAACGTAGAAAGCACATCGCATATGACCGGCAATACGCGCACTCTGCAAACATCGCAGATCGCTTTGAAGACCAGGCCCACGCGGGCGCGCACTTTGGCCACGACACAGATCGCTTTCAACATGCGGCGGCCGCATGGCCGCGCCGTAAGCAGCAGCCGCCTCAGCCGCCGAAGATCGTCCCCCGGTCCCTCCCTCGCCTCACCCACCTGCCTCGCGCGCGACAAGAGAGGGCGCGCTCCGCCCCACCTTCCCCTCTCGCGCACGCGAGATTGAACCGCATTCGCCGGCTCACCCTCGCACGCTCGTACGCAAAGAACATGGCGCGCGGCGAGGGTGTTATCGTCCTTGCCGCTGATCGAAAAAGCAAAGCTGCGCGACCCGCGCGGCGACGCCAGCGTGCTCCCGCGCACTAGCACTCTCCCCATCCACGATGATGCGGAGTTCGAATTATCGGTGGCGGTGCGGATTTCAGTGTGAATTAGCGGGATGTGTTACATATTGCTTTCAATACATTGTGGGACGGATCGCAGCAACTAATTCGAATTATCCGAAATTTCGAATTAACGAGTAGTGAATTAACGAGCTTTTACTGTATAATGCAGATGATACAAGTGTGCTTTTTCCAGGCCCTGATGTAAATGAATTAATTCTTCGGTGCGATAAATTATTAGACAAACTCTCCCTCTGGTCTACTGAAAATTTAATAAAAATTAATCCATTGAAGGCAAAAGCGATCGCATTACAAGCGAAAAATAAAAAAACTCCAATCAACACAATCTTTAGTTTATGCCGGCAAATATATTTTTTTCGTCAATGAGCGTAAAATTTTAGGTGTCACATTTTCTTCAAGCCTCAGCTGCAACCAACACATCGCTAATAGTTGTAAAAAAGCCTCTAGTACAGCTTGTGTACTAGCTCATTGTTGATATATCTCACTCACGAAGGTGAAACTACAAATATACCACGCCCTTTTTTTGTCTCACATAAAGTACTGCAGTTTGGTGTGGGCTACCACGACAAAAACTATTAAAACTTCAAACGTTACAGAGGAAAGTCATAAGGCATGTAGCTAATCTAGATTACCTCTCATCAAAGGAACTTATGTGTCAGGATTATAATATTATTAAAGTAGAAAACATGTAAATTTTTCACATTGTGCGATCCTGTTACTTCTGTTCTGATTCTTTTAAACAATTTATTAAATATACTGCACGTCTAACTACCCGAGATGTTACCTCAAGAACAAGAAGCACTGATATCTGGCGTGTTCAAAGGTTTTGCAATAATTCCAAATTCCAAATGCTGCAATACAATTTGGCAGTGATTCTCAATAAATACAGCCATGTAAGTAACTTCTCGCTAAAAGAACTGCGGTTCTTTTTCGTAAATATGAAAGATCTTTTTTCTGCTTGTACTTTTCCGACTTGATTATACTTTGTATAACACAAAACACATAGCAAAAAAATCAACACTGTGTAAGTACATTATTTCTGTGATAGTTTGTTCTTTTCAATCATGGTTCTTTTTATGGTTGCATCTCACCTTTTACTATGTATTTTCTAGTGTCTATGCCTTTTTTTTATACAAAGCCATGTAATTGGTATGATGTACTGACATAAGTAATTTTTTATTTCATTTATTTTGTTATTCGTATTAGGAAATGGTAAAAAAAATTTCATTAATTTATTTAACGATATTATGGATTATACTTTTTAGTTATCCTTGTTGTAGTCCCAACTGCCTTGTAAAGGGTACATTGGCCTAGTTAAGCTGTCCATAACAGCTTTTAGCCAATGAACCTCTCCATAATGTTTTCTTTATGGAAAATAAAATGATTTGATTTGATTTGATACCGTGTCCCCTTACCAATTGCCCCTTCATACTCTTAGTATCCTTTACTGCAATACTTTGTGTATGGTTCACCGCGTCACACTGCTTTACTGAGACGAAGATGACTTTTGGGAACCGGCATTATCGCGTCATTCTTTCCGAGCTTCGAAGCCACTGGCGAGTATTACAAAAGTGTAGTTGGCACTATTGCTAACAGCAGCAAATTGTTTTAATAAAAAACACATCATCGAACAGTCAGAAGCTTGGTAGCGAACATTGAAGTAGCTAGGCCTAGCAATGCCATGGTGGTGGCTACGACTGCCAGCGGATGTGCGTGCGTGAGTGCCGGTTCGAGGCGGCAAGACAATTAAAATGGCAGTGGTGGTGCGTTCGATTAATGCCGTTTCAAACCTGCGGTCATGGCAAAAAGTCTCAAAAATTGGACAGTGAAGGTTTTTTGCATCTGAAATTTCAGACGTTGTTATGCATTAACTCTATGGGGTACGTGGCGGTGCCGTGAAGGCGTCCAAAAAATCAGGTGCCCAGAAAATCAGTTGTTGACTGTAAATTGAGAATAAGGATACTAGACGAAATGAAAAAAATATGTTGCGGAAACCTATTTGGGTATTGAGGAGAAACACCAGGCAGAAAACTGTAAGTGGGCTTCAAATTTATACGGACCACTTTCGTCATATGTGAACCATAGGTGTACATATTACAGTTAAACCTCGATATAACCAACTTCAATATAACACAATTCTGTATACAGTCGAACCCACTTATAACGATACCGGTTTTAACAATATATTGGTTATAACAATAAGAAGCTGCTGCACCGTCGACTCCTTGTATGTTTTCCATGGTGAAATAACCCGGTTACTACAATGCCCCGATACCACATTATCGGTTATAACGATGAAGTCTGGCTGCCGAGTGTTCGGGCCGAAAGATAGTGAAATGCGAAATCTTTGAAAAGAAAAAAGAAATTCAAGCCACTCCATGGTGGGCCGCTGCTCCAACCACTGCCATGCGCTCATTTTCCAGCCATCTCCACATGGCTCTCGCCCGTCGCCCTTCCACCCTTCCGAACACAAATGGGCTGTGCCCCATAGCTATACGCCGCCCCACCCTCCGAAACACAAATGGACCGTGCCAATTGCACCGCAAGCAGATTGCTCGCATGTTGTTCGCTGGCTCCTCATTCAGTGCAGTTCTGCGAACAGCTTAATCGCTCGCGTTCGTTTTTGTTGGTTGTATCAAAGTCGTTCCTGGCCAGGCGATTTCTCAACTTTGCTTGACTTGCCGCCGAAATGGATGGCTGATCTGCCTGCTGATCATCGGCAATGCACGACGTTGCTGGTGAAAAGAAAGCGCACGGCTATAGATTTGAAAACTAAGTGCTTCTAACCAATGAGACGATCGTTGCGAACAGGCTTTCATCGGATAGCGACGGCGATGACGGCAGCAATGACACGGTAGGGCAGGCTGCCTCAACATTGTCGTCACAGGAGGCCCGGCATGATTCAGTCCCTTCGGGGCTTTGTTTTCGCAAGGAGCCTTGCGCTGCACTACATGGTGCGCTTGGATGCCTTGGAGAAGGATGTCAGAAGCTTCGCGTGAAGCATGTATGGCTGACGGACATAGGCTTTTCTCATGCAAGCCAGTGAGACGTACGAGGTGAGATGTTTGTGGCGATACTCCTTAGTGTTTCTTCTGGATTTCTCAAGCTGACAGGCTGCCACGGCAGCCTTCTCGCAATTTTTAAAAGGCCCCTTTTGGGGCCACCAATGCGATGCCTCGGCGGTGCTCGCATATCGCTTTCCACCCGTGACACCTCTCTGCAGTTGTTATAACAGTGCCATTCTTTAACGCCGACAGCTGCGGCTTGTTACACGCGATTGGAGCGCCCAGGAAGCAGTTAAACGAGTGATCACAATCAGCAGCCGAGCGGAGGAAGGTGGTGGGGAGGGGCACTGGCCTCCCTGCCTATATAGTTTTCCCAAATCAGCTCTGCCATCCTCTTATTTTAATTTTTTCATGCAACCCAGTTATAACAATTATCAGTTATAACAATGGAATTTTCGTGGCACTTGAATATTGTTATAAGTGGGTTTGACTATAACGAAGTATTTAACTTTCTATAACTGCTTGTCCATAGAACATCATGTATTTAGAACCTCAATATAACAAAGTGTGCTTATACAAGATTTCAATATAACAAAAATTTGCTGCCACAGCAAAGGAATATTGATACAATAAATGGAAACTTCCACTGATGCAGGTCGTCAAATGGTTGAACTACAAGTGGTTGCTTGTGAACGGACCTCTCAAATCGTTCCCCACGCAACCAAGAGCGACCGCCGAAGTGGAGCAGTGGGCCTCGGACTGTCTGCAAACCGTATGCGGCTTCTGGTCTGACTAGCCCTGACAGAACAGCGCGTCACAGTCATACGATCCAGCTGTCGGGGACTGCCCGAGGTTTCCTTTAAAAGCACTGTGACTGGAAGTCATTCTGGCTGCCGTCGTCTGCTTAGTTACTCATAGATAGTGCCCTACCCATCAAATTCATTAGTGTGGCCTCCAAAGTGGTGCAGTCTTAGATGCCATGTCACCAACACAACCATAAAACTTGCATAGTAGAACCGCAACACGAGCGCACAGAATGTGTTTGCAAAGCAGCTGTATTTCAGCTAGCTCATTGTGAGTGAAATTTAAGCGGAATTACCACATGGACATAAGTAAAATCGCAGTTGTACCACATCACTGTTCATGCAGAAAGCAGGAGTAGGCGCAAGGAATAGGCGTACCGAAATGGGGTGTCATCATATGCGCTGTCTTCCTGCGTGTTTACTACTGGAGGTGGCGTAATCTCGAGTTTCGGAGATTCGTTGAAGAAAGAGGGAGACAAAGCATTCTCTTCCTGTTGCCAGTGCTTTTCACGATAGCGCCCTCCCACTGCCGACAACACAATCAACCACAGGCGGCAGCAGAGTGGACACGAATACGTGACTCGCTTCGATACATGCTGCCAATGTGAAGATATCATCGGCACAGTATGAAACCGTACCTTTTGTCACCAACTCTCAAATTCAACAAGATTTTTTTTCTTATTCAAGTTTGCTTTTATGATTGCCAAATAATTAAGTGAAACTTTGCTGCCCCTTCCATGTGAGAAAAATTCATTTGCAACTGTACTCATTTGCACAAAAGGTTGAATTTCAATATAACGAAATTTTGATACAACAAAGCAAATTACTTATTTTACCGACATTGTTACGTCGAGGTTTAACTGTACTTGCTATACATCACGTGCATGGTACTACTGCAGCAGGAGCTGTTGCATCTGTCTTTTCCTCTGACCAGTGTTTTCAAAACAAAGCGAGTCACAAGCTAAAGCTCTTCTTCTTTGTCCTGTGCATCTGCTCTAAACCAACAAATGACACTTTCTGCCTGTTTAGTGTTGGACAAAGGCATTTAGCAAGAAACTTCGAACTCGATACCAAAACTCCGAAACAAAAAAAAATCTTTATGGTGTATGTTGCCCGTAGGCAACACTTGTCCATAAAGGGTCCTTAATAAGCTGGCACAACAGTTGTCCTGTGCCAAAGAGACATACGAAAAGGGGAACGTACCTCACAGTCAGCTGCCGTGGTGTTGTGATACAGTGGACAGCACTCAATTGTGGCATGCGATGGAAACCTGCCACTCAGATGGCCTGGAAAAAAAATATAAGTGATGCACACACTGAGTGGCACATATCAGAATGCCAAGCCATAATTGTACTGCAAATAATGGTCACTATCCCACACAGAGGAGCAGATACCATCAGAATTCTACTTTGTCATGACAGAACTCTGGTCCTGTGGATGTAAAAAATCCTATTACCGTGGAACCCCGATCATACGACTTTCTCAGGACCGCGAAAAAGCGTTGTAAAATTGGAACATAAATTATGCCTATAAAAATACTACTTATTTCGCGCGACGGATTTACGAGAAACTTCAATGTAAACTACTAACATACTCTCCAGGGCTTGGAAACCCAAATTATCAAAAAAGTAAATGCGATAAGAATTAATGCTGCAGTACAGGTCCCAATCAAGCTTCATTCAAACGAACCTTTATGGCACTCCGCTGCCCACTGCCGCAATTCCCTCCAGCTGGCGCGAACTTTAAAAAAAGTCAGTAAGTTCTTTTTTGGACCTTGTCCGATCCGTAAACCAAGAGCTTTCGTTCAAGTTGGGCAACGTCCAAAAGGACGTCCTCTGCAGCGTCGTGTGAACAGATGATGTTCCGGATGCCATCTATGTGCCGTAGCACCTCGGCGAACGTGGTAGGCACAGGCACGGCATCTGTGGCGACGTCCTCGTCCGATGTCGCAACAGTGTCAGCACTAGGCAAAGCCTCCTCAATGGCGTAGGTCGTGGTGACGTTTAAACACTCGAAATGGTCGGCAGCGAAGCCTGCATCAGCCTCAAGCGGCATCAAGGTTGGTGCATCCCCAGCAGTGGAGGCAGTCTCTTGCTTAAAGCCACAGTGCTTGAACGAGTTGGCGATTGGATTTGGATTGTAAAACTTTATTTGTCTAACAGATGTAGGGAAGGCTTTAAGCCTTCCCACCTAGACGACGGCCAGGAGTCCTTGGACCCTAGCGGCGGTTTCGGCCAGTCGGACGGTCTTCAGTCGAATCTCCGGATCGGAGCTGAGTAATAAGGTCTCCCATTGTTCTAAAGACTTTATTCTTCCTTCAGAGAGAGCCTGTGGGCATTCCCACAGAATGTGATTAAGATTAGCCCTGGCTTTACATAGCTTACACTGGCTGGAGTACTGACCCGGGTAGTAGAGGCTGCACGACACCGGGTTTGGAAACGAGTTGGTTTGCAGGCGACGCCAAGTGGAGGCCTGGCTCTTGTTTAAGGATATATCAGCCGGAGGATATTTAACCCGCCCTAGTCTGTAGTGTTGTGTGATCTCTCTGTAACACACTAAGCGGTTCCGCCCCATGAAGCCTTCGGCTAGCCCACCAGCTCGGAATGTAAGTCCTTGAGCTAATTCGTGGGCCGCCTCATTCCCAGCGAGGGAGGCGTGCGCAGGTGCCCAGATTATTTCAATTTTCCTGCTATCTCTGCAGGTCTGCAGGATTCTGTTCGCCTCGGGAGAAATTCTGCCTCTGGCAAAGTTCATCACCGCAACCTTAGAGTCGCTGACTATAATTTTGGCTGAAGTACTTGCAATTGCAAGTGCTATGGCAGATTCTTCTCCAATCTGAGAGCAATCCGTTGGAACTGTGCCACTGGCTATCAATCTAGTTTCAGCGCTCGCTACAGCTAGGGCCATGCGGCCGTTGCCATAGTCTGCAGCATAACGTAGAGCACGTCCTTCGAGTTTTTGAAACGTTTCTCAAGAGCCTCGGCTCATTTCTCTCTGCGTTCCTTGTGATGGATTGGGTGCATGTTTTGAGGTAGTGGTGGGATAATAAGTCGGTTCTGCAAGCTTCGCGGCAGGTCGACTTTGATGCCTTCCTGCCCTTCATAGTTTATGCCTGGCCTAGCTAGGATTTTCCTGCCCGTAGGGCTTCCCGCAAGTCTCTCATACTGCGAGATCCTCACTGCTTCAATAATCTCCTCAAGAGTGTTGTGGAGCCCTAGAGCTAAAAGCTTTTCATTTGCAGTGCGGATGGGAAGCCCCAGCGGCTGTTTTATACTTTTACGTATGATGCCCTCTATCTTCTTCTCGAATGACCTAAAACTGAGGAAGGGAGCAACATAAGCTGTTCTACCTATCACAAAGGCCTGGACTAGCCTAACTAGATTCGCTTCTCTCATCCCGGACCACCTGTTGGCAATCCTGCGGATCAGCCTCATGGTCTGCAGTGCGCAGCCGTCTAGTTTCTATATTGTTTCGCCATTAAAGCTGTTAGCCTGAATCAAAAGTCCCAGAACTCTGATTTTGTCCACTTTTAGAATGGGGATCCCCCCCAGCTGTGAGAGAGATTTGCGGTTCCTTACTGGCCCTGCCTTTCGGCTGGTATAGAAGCAGTTCCGATTTTTGCAGTGAACATTTAAGTCCCCTAGGTCCGACGTAACATTCAACTGCCTGGATAGCCCTTTGGAGGGTCTCCTCTATTTGGGCATCGCTGCCCCTAGCTATCCACAACGTGATGTCATCAGCGTACATGCTGTGGTTTAGTCCTTCAATAGCCTCCAGTCTTTCAGGGAGTTTGATCATGGCCACATTGAAAAGAAAGGGCGAGAGCACAGAGCGCTGTGGGGTCCCTTTGCTGCCTAATTTAATGTCATCCGATTGGCATTCTCTAATCTGGATTTTTGCTTCTCGGTCTGACAAGAAGTCCCTAATGCAATTGTAGGTTCGTTCGCCTAGTCCCAAGTCCTGAAGGTTCTCAAGAATGGCTTTATGTGTGACGTTATCAAAGGCCTTCGCTAGGTCAAGCCCTAGGATTGCCTTTGCATCCCTCGTTTCCGCATCGATGATTTGGTGTTTTAGTTGCAGCATCACGTCCTGGGTGGAGAGCCTGGGCCTAAAGCCCACCATCGAATGCAGATAGAGGTCATTATCCTCCATATAGTTATTGAGCCGCGTTTGAATAACGTGCTCCAAAAGCTTGCCTGCACAAGAGGTTAGAGAGATAGGTCTTAAGTTCTCTATCTCGAGTTCCTTGCCTGGTTTTGGGATCATCACCACCTTAGCGGTTTTCCACTGATTTGGTAGTTTACCCTCTTCCCAGCACTTCTGCACGAGTTGGCGATTGTGCTTCGCGACAACGCGTTCCACGAACTGGCAATAAAATGCATGGCATCGAGCACAGTGATCTCTTTTTCAGACTCTCTGCTCTCCACAGCTGCCAGGTGACGCTGCACTAACCACTGCCTTGCTTAACGCACTTAATGATGCCGGCATCCAGCGGCTGCAGCTGGCTTGTGCAGTTGGGCGGAAAAAAAACTACCTTTATGTTCCTCAGGCTGGACGTATCGGGTGTGTGGCACGGTGCGTTGTCCACGAAAAGCAATATTTTCCTCGCCTTAGCACCCATTTTGTTATCCAGCTGCTGTAAAAAATTGCTGAAGAGCGAAGACGTCATCCACGCCTTTTTGTTGAAGTTGTAGCTGCACGGCAGCGTCTTCAAGTTTTAATGCACCGTGGCTTTGCAAACTTTCCAACAACAAGCACGGGCAGCCTCTTGGAACCGTCCTCGTTAGCAAAGAATAGTGCCGTCACACTCTCTTTACTACGCTTGCTACCATGACAGCTGTCACCCTTAAATGCAAGGGTTTGCTCGCGCTGCATATGGTAAAAAATACCACTCTCATAGGCGTTGAAAACGTTCCAGGGCTTGTATGCAGCAATCAGCTCCGGCAGCGACTCCATCCACTTGTTCACCGTCTAAACGTCCACGGAAGTGCTTTCTCTGCAGAAACGGCTGTACACAATCCTGTTTCGTTTTTTAAAGCGATCCAGCCACTCGTTCGATGCCTGAAAGTCGATGCCCAGATGTAATGCCACAAGGCCTACCTTTTCTTTTAGAATGGCGCCATCAACGTTGATTGCAGAGCTCCGTGCTTGATGAGAGGGAGAAAGTGATTGTGGAGAAGAAAAGGCGCTATTTCAGCACAGCGAGCGTTGCGGGCGGCTGCTGGTGGGGGAGAGAGAAACGAACGATGAGACGAGGCAGGGAAGAAAGCTGCGCCGGAGTGAACCGGTTGAGCAGTGTCAAGCGCTTCGCATGTGGAGAGACGAAGCGAGGAAAGAGACCTGCAGCACTTTTATTTAGTCTACCATTTCGTCCCGCACTTTGCGAGGATCGTCGTATAACGCGGGTCAGGCTTAAAATTGCGTCAGATAACCAGGGTTTTTAATGCACTGCTTCTATGGGGACTTCGCCGGGACTGCGCTAATCCATCGTAAAACCCGGGTCGTCGCAAAACCGGGGGACGTATAACCGGGGTTCCACTGTATTTATTCCATAAAGGCTTACAGGATGGACTCACTGACAGATAACCGACTGAGTGAGTGATTGAATTATTGAATTGGCATAACTCAAAATTCGGAGGATTCACATGGATTATTTTTGAAATGATTGACTGGAAACTCATTGATTGATTGAACTGACAGGACTTATCCCTCTCAGTGTCGGCATGTTACAGAGGTGATGAATCCCTTGCGTTGGGCTTTTCTCGTGGACGTTATAAAATAAACAGAATGGCTTATTTTTCTGATAATGCAGGCGGGAAGAAATAACATAGGTAATGGCAAATGCTCTTTTGGTATGGTCCTCACATTCCTATCTGAAAGAACAAAACACATAGCAGACTCATAAACAACATCGTTCTCAGTACTTTTTCGATGCGATAGAAGTTGCGTTGTCCTTGGATGACACGCTGTCATCTTTTGAGTCCAAGCTCAGCTAAAACCCCGAAAGAGGAGAAAATACACTTCTAGAAATACAATAAAAGCTCATTCATTCGAATTCCGCGGGGATGCTACGAAAATTCTAATTATGCAAAATTCGAACTAATGAAAGCCAGAGAAAAAAATCGCTCGGTTAAGGCACATATATACTCCGATGTAGCGCACACAAGCTACATCACATTGGCATGAACAACAACGTCTATACTTCGAATCACTGGAGCAGCCAACGCAACCGACACGGCCAACGCGGTCCAACATGCCCGATGTTGAGATGGCTCTTGCTCCATCCACGTGTTCGTCGCGCCAACTGGCGTAGAGAAAAAAAGTTGTTACAGTTTCGCCAGAAAAGCAAAGCATCGATTGCAATAGCAAATTAGCGTAGTAAGGATAGTACAGTAAAACCTCATTAAACCATGCCTGCTTAAACAGTAGTTTCGTTTTAAAAGTAGGAAAGTCAAATCCCTGACTCAGCGGCCATTGAACATTATGTGTTTTGTATCCGCATAAACCTTAGTACCAGCTTATTGCGCACGCATCGGTTAAAACGTAGCGTTTACACTTTTCGTCATGCAAACACGGCGGTGCGTCATCTCCATTGGGCGGCCAGGCAGAACAACAAGCCTCAGAGATCGGAACAACGGCCTCCAAGCGCCCTGTACGTTTGCGCGTGAAGCCACATCAACATCATTTCGACGTCGTGCCAGAGAGCGTTGTGGCGTCGTGCAAGCGAGGACTCGCGTCACGCCGAAGCTCAGATAAAAAAGACGCTGGGTGCTCAGCATAGAAGAAAAATTAGACATCGTCCGTGCTATCGAACGTGATACGAAGTCAGCACTGGCACGCGACGGAGATCTGCTGCTGACTAAAGTGTGTGGCATTTGGAATGTGAAGAAGTTGCTCGGCCGCGCTGCTGCGACCGTGAAGAGATGTTGGCTACGAGGTTCGACTTTTCGCTATCGTTGCCTCTGTTGTTGCCGAAGTGTCGACTAGCGACAGTGATGAGGATGACACGGAAAGCGACAGCACGGGTGATTCAGGCCCGACAGTGGCAGAAGCTGTGCAATACATCAGCCTCATGAATGCAATCGTCGCGACGAGAACAGGGGCGTGATAACATAACTATTCCAAACAAAAAGTATTCCGAACTCCGGCACCCGGCAATGAAAAAGGTGCCCCGGGACTTCTGCAGCACTACTGCGCGCGTGCACGGAGAATATGTAACGCCAACGAGGAATCTGCCGTGTGAGTGTTTGCCGAGAAGAGGGGGCTGGCTGAAAAGCTGGCACGCAGCTTCAGTAAGTTTGAGGCCGCTGTCATCGTGCTAGGCCGCCGCAGCATCAAATGAAAATAACTCTTTTGTCGCGGGAAGTGAATAAATATTGCATGTTTTTTTCCCCTTTCATCACACTCTCTGAGTTCCATTTTTGACAGGTAAGTGGGCGAGCTCATACTATTTCAGTTAAACAGTACTACCGTTTAACGAGGTTTCACTGTAGTTTTATTGGCCATATAAACTTGTAAACATTCGCTTACAAACTAAGTTAACAAGTACGGTGTCATGCGTGCACAAGTAAACATGACCACATCTCACTTGATGACTGAAGAAACTCAGAAACTCGCTGAAAAATGCTGGAGCGAGGAATCGCGGCATTAGCAGCAAGCGAATTAACCTTCGTACAGCCCTCGCTTCAACGCGAATGAAATGTAGAAAGCACATTGCATATGAAGCTGCTGGCACTATGTGCACTCTGCAAATATCACTTTGAATATGAGGCCCATGCGGGCGTGCACTTTGGCTACGTTGCAGATCGCTTTCAGTATATGGCGCCCGCATGGCCACGCAGTAAGCAGCAGCCACCAGAGAAGAACCCCCCCCACCGCCTCACCCCTGTGCCTCCACGCTGTGCCGACCCGTGCCGACTGCCACTACCATCTCGCCACGTACTTCCCCTGGCTTGCACAAGAAAATCACATGTCCATCAGCCTTGCTTGCTTTACGCGAAGCTTGCCGACAACCTTCTCCAAGGCCTTCAGGTGCTCCACAAAGCGAAGTGGATGGTCCCTCGCGAAAACAAGCCCATGGCGACTGAATCATCTACAGGACCTCCTGCAGGAACAATGTTGAGGTAGCCTGCACTACCGCATCAGTGCTGCCGTCGTGGCCCTCGCTGTCGCTATCCGATGCAAGCATGTTCGCGACGATCGCCTCATCGGTTAGAAGCCCTTTGTTTTCAAATCTATAACAGTGCGCTTTCTTTTCACCAGCAACATCGTGCATTGCTGATGAACAGCGGGCAGATCAGCCCTCTTACGTTTGGGCGGCGAGTCAAACGAGGCTGAAAAACAATGTGGCCAGGAACGACTTCGACGCAACGAACAAAGACAAGCACAAGCGACTTAATCTGTTAGCAGAATTGCGCAGAATGAAGGCCGTAGAATAAAGAACCAACTGTGAGGGCCCACCGAACAATATGGGAGGAGTGCTGGCAGTGTTGGCGTGGTCCATTTGTGTTTCGGAGCGTGGCGTGGCACAGAACTATAGGTGCAGCCCATTCACGTTCGGAGGGGTGGAAGGTCGATGGGAGAGATGCACGTGAGGCTGGCATGCATCTCTCATGGAGAGAAGCGTGCTGTGGCAGTTCGGGTGGCGGGCAATCGTGCAGCTGCTTGCATGTCACTTGTTCTTTTTTTTCTCAAGGATTTCGCATTCCATTACCTTTCAGCATGGACCCCCAGCAGCCAGACTTCATCGTTTTGACCAATAATGCGGCATGGGGGCATTGTAGTAGGCGGATTATTTCCCCATAGAAAACATACAAAAGTTGATGGTACAGCAGTTTTTCATTGTTATAACTGATATATTGTTAACCCTTTAAGGGTCATTGACGTAAATATACGGCGCCGCAAACAAGTCCAAAAATGGTCGATGCCGTATATTTACGGCGTTATCTGTACGTTTAAAAAGTCCGCCAATTTCTTAACTTTTCCTTTTCTGTCATGTGCTGCCACTATGTGGGAATACAGGGAACTTTTTCGCGTGCCTTCCTCTCTCCGTTTTCGTTGCATGGTTTGCTTTAGAGCTAGTTTGCTCCCGTGCGTCTATATACTGTATTTACTCGCACAATGATCCCACTCGCATAATGATCGCATCCCTGAATTTTGTTGTCAAAATTAGATTTTTTTTACCCATGTAACGATCGAACCCCGAACTTGTTGCAGCGATATGTTGTGTGCCAAGTGCAGCTTATGATGATCGCGCTTACCATCTGTCAAATGATACGCGAACGACTCTTGAAGACATACCACGCGGTCTGCACGCACCAAACATTCTTAAGCAGATGCTCTATTTCATTCCTTTCATCACTTTCTGCACTTCCATCAAAAAAAAAACAAAAGACTACAACCAAACTTACCTTGACTTTATTATTTGTAGGCTTCATAATGGTTTTAGTCAAGAACAACAAAAGAAAGGCACCTTTCGATTCTTCTTGTCTGCACTTGTGGGCACGCCACAAATCGCAAGCAACAACGATAGCGGCCACGTTTACACTGATACGTTAGAAGTGTACCCTATTCATACACCGACGCTTGTAACACAGCTAAGATATTCGCCTACCCTTAGCGGAAACGTGCTGTATTAGAATAGTAGTGAAGACAAATGCCGCAATTTCCGCAACATGCCCGCCACGTGTATCTATGTCACTGGCAAGCTAAGTGCACCTACCTCTGTTTCTGTCCCGTCAAAGTGGACATAGCTACGTTATTGTCGCAAATTTGCCGATATTTAAGATATTATTCATTACTGATACGAAATAAACTGTTTCAATGTGCGTAATGTACTCACGAGAAGAAAAAAAATCGCGTTCGGCGCTTTCGGCTTGCTCTGCCGGCTGCCATTTTTTATTTGGTGTTCCACACTGTTCAGCAGCAACCGCCTGCTTGTTGACCCGTTGTCTTCCCACAGCAAACGCGGGATGCAAAAATTTTTTTACGCCGGAAATTTAGCTTGCGTAATGATCGCACATCTGAATTTGCGTCAATTCTTTTGACAAAATGTGCGAACGTTATGCGAGTAAATACAGTACTACCACTTGCGCATTGGTGCGCGGGCGGCAGTTTGGTTTTGTTCCGCGGGCGGTATCGGCTTCTTGCATTTGCAAAACTGATGGCTATCTCGTTACTAATTGCTCAAAGGGCGACCGCTTGTTTCTCGCTCATTTAGTGCTCACAGGGGTGCGTATAGGAAGGATGCCGCCGTGCATGCATTTCCGTTGCTTCTTCTTCTTTTTTCTATTTTTTGACACTTGCAAAAACTGCCTCTGGTTGGCGATAACATGAAGATTAGCGGAAGCTTATTTTGCTTTTTCGACGGGCACACAACCACAGTTTTCTTGAGTGCGCGCACCTACGCAGTTCAATTATGCTATGGATGTACATATATTACTGTAAGAGCAGGAACATTTGAGTCTTGTGAAATATTCTCGTGCGCGCATTTTCAAGGCCTTGAACTATGTGTGTAACAATGCATCAAATTTTTAATTCTTATAAGTTTATTACCTTTTTTATTGTTGTTGATGAATGAAGATTACACATATACCAATGCAAAATATTTTTTCTCACTTTACGGTCACCCTAGAAAAATTGCGGTAAATTTTTTTCAAAATAAGTCCCTACGAAGAATTGGAATCTGCAATAAAGAAATCAACCCTAGGCAGTGGCATATGGCGAAAAAAATTGACCCTCAAAGGGTTAAAACCGGTATCGTTATAAGGGGGTTCGACTGTAATATCAACAATTTCAAGTTCTGTAATGTGCATCTTAATGGCAGTGCACGGGTGTTCTTGCATCCTGTTGCAGCGGGAAATTAGGTGTAGAAAGGATACCTTAATTAATTTTAGAAATATGGTGTAGTATGCAAAACTGCGCCTGCAACTGCTCTCTGCAAAATGCGCTACTGACCCTTGGAGTCGCAACCAGCCACAGTACAGTGAGGCTCATCTCCTTCCCGTGGGGACTGGCCGTTAGCAGCAGGCATCTCACGAAGGATGCTGCGCGCACCCCCACGACCATTCTTGGCCGGCAGGCGGCCTTTGGCAGCGCGGCGCCGTGGGCTGCCTTCGGGGCTGGCGACTGGTGACAGCTCGGCAGCGGAGTCCTTGCTGCCCGTTTTGCCTGCAAGAAACACAGTCCCACTCACTATGTGAGTTTTTAAGCAGCTCTGCACATTTTCCTCCATTAATCAGTCAATGAAAAAGGCACAACATTTTACATATGATGATCTTTCATTTATAAAAGATACAAAAGAGGCAGCCTCTTAGGTGGCATTCACGGCAGCAAATTGCAGAGGTCGCACGGCCAAGCTAGCCGCAAACGGTCACTGGCTGTAAAGCTATCGTTTCTGCTCAGTCGCTTGCTGCTGAACTAATCAGCAGTTCAGGAGCAGGATATCAGAATGTGCTCATGGGCATTTGACATGCAGTGGTTGTGCCAGTGGACGTGAATGGCATGAATGGAGACATTTCAGTGTGGTGACGGGCCGGTCGTGCTCGCCAATATGAACATCGGTTGCCAGTTGATCCGTTGCGTGACATCTTTGAATTGCTGGAGCGAATGTGACCTTACGGTGAGCGTAAGCTTGGTAAAGCAGAAAGACAACAAAAACAAAAGATAGGTGGCAATGCCACTTCAAAATTTTTGCACCAGCTTCCCATGGCGTCATGAATTCTGAGAGCATCTGCTGGGGCTAGTGAAGTGGTTAACAATAAAGAGTAAGTGCAATGTACTCAAAATTAAGCCACAACTTAAAACAGTAACTTTTGTCAATGCTTTCTACGCAGGACATGGCCAAAATGTGTGAAAATATTGTAAACTCTCTGATGGAATAGAGATCATTGGCATTAAAATTTTTGCATGAAAAAAAAATATGTTTAGCCTCAATTTTGTCCAATAAGCCTTTGTGCACCAAAAAAATGCAAATGAAGATTTGAAGGTACTCTAGATGCCTATCTATGCTGGTTTAGAGGTTGTAGAGTCACCTCTAAATCAAAATTTTGTGTTTTGACTACAGTTGAACAAGTTATACCTGACACAAATATACTGTTCAGAACACTTCTAACTGCTTTAGCGCGAGACCGAATATACTGCGGTATTTTCCGTCTATTGTTTCCCCTCCCATACAACACAATGTATACCCATACCACTTGTAGAGCAATTATGCAAGACGAAATACCTGTTATAATGCAGCAGTCGGAAAATCCTGCAGACAACTGAGGCAGTGAATGTGCTTCTCAACAAGGTGTGTTAGCCGAAGGTAGAGCAATAAGGACAATGCTTTATTGAAATAATACCTATCTGAAATTTCGTGGCAGTCAGAACACAAATGGTTTGCCGCTCGCCTGTGCCAATGCGTGTTGCTGAAAAATGCAGCTATAACACGTGTAACCTTGCCTTCGTGATGCTGTCAGTTTAAGATTTGTTCTACAAATACAGTTTGGAGTTTTATTTTATGCTCACACGTAAGCTTTTGCCATTCCTACAAATACAAATTAGGCATTTGTGGTAGTTGCATGCTGACTGCCCGCAAAACCAAATTCCACTTCAAACGAGCTGTCCTCAGTTCAAACCAATGCGCGTAATCTCATGCTGGACCTGCATATAATTGTCTGCGGGTACGAACATATTAAGGGTGAGCTTCCCGTGACAATATGCTGCTTGGTACCCCAGCCAACTAGGCCAAACCAATGCCTCCTCATTGAGACTTGGTGACCAAAGTTGCAGGTTGGTGTTGATCCAACGAAATGCTTCACAGTGGCCATATATGGCGCTTGGTAAACAGAGTGTAGTGGTGCGACTACCGCCTACAGAGTTGGCGAAGAAGAAGATGGGCTCGCGTGTGTGTAGCATGAGAATAGAACAGGCAAGCACGCTCGAACTAAGTGGCCACGGTGTTCGCCGCTCCATGGATCTCGCAGCAGCATGGCTGGCTGGCCTAATAAATTGTGGCCATGGTGGCTACCTCTTCGCGCTGCCTCCCACAAATTGGTGACCCAAACGACCGAGCTCTGCCATGCCAGTGTCGGCGCACTGACTCTACCAAGGCGTGAGTGACGTGGCCTCACAAGGTCCGGCAGGCTTCCTACGGTTGCAGGGTGTCCAGGAATTCCACATCGACATGCCGGACATCTGGTTCATCCAGCTGGACGACAGCCACTTCTTGCTCAACAATGTTCCATGCTCAAGCTGTGTTCCAAGCTCCGGATGCCTACCCATGGCCCCAACCTCTACGAGGACTTGTGGGCAGCTGTCCTTGCTCACTAGGTCACCGTGAGCGCTCAGTCACCTCCAGCTGGCACTCTGTCACAACAGCTCTCCCCATCTGAACCATCATGTCATTCCGCGTCTTGCTGTCCCACATCGCCTGTGTCCACCCATGCCTTTCATCAGCATGTGCCGGCCCCAGCATTAAACATCTACTCAGTCTGTGAGCCTCCTCCCCAGCTCAAAGGCAGCTGCGCGATGACTTTTTCCAAATAATTAATTCGGCCAAACACAAGTGCTTTCCATGACTCTATGGCCCGCCTCTCTCTGTCCTTGGACGTTTCTGAAAGCTGTCCGCTTTCCGTACGGGGGCACCTCACTCATCACCGATTCAGAGGCTCTCCCACCGGCTCCACTAGGCGCAAATTTCACTCTCGCAACATGGCAACAGAACAAGCACAAACTTCACGATGCCTTCAACGACTACGACAACCCTGATGCTCTCAGCATTCGAGATTTCACCGCAAGCAGCAGCAGGCGAACCTTCCGATGTGCTGTGCTTAACCTTCCGTGGATGCATGGCCTACCGTAGATTTATAGGAGCAGCTCTGCCATCTGGTTTCTTCAGATCAAGCATCACTGCTACGTCGACATTGTGAGTGACCAACACTTGCACTATCGCCACGCGAGTCCCGAGCTGCTAGACGGCCTACTTTTGAAGCTCCGACTTCTATAGGCCCAGGCATCTACGAGAACCTGCGGCAGGTTGTGATTTTGCACTACGGCATCTCCATGGCTGCACCTTGTTCACAACCTACGCTGCCTGTGTTGTCTGGTACACTTCTCTTGGATTGCGTGAACCCAACACTACCAACGACGATACCATCTGCACATTTTACCTGGACTCCTTTACTG
This sequence comes from Dermacentor andersoni, assembly GCF_023375885.2. Classification (NCBI taxonomy): domain Eukaryota; kingdom Metazoa; phylum Arthropoda; class Arachnida; order Ixodida; family Ixodidae; genus Dermacentor; species Dermacentor andersoni. Next base: position 126,442,187 of record NC_092818.1, on the reverse strand, counting down.
GACTTTACCACTGGACTCTATTTCAATTGTGCTTCACACTAGGAGGGGGCTCTGTAGCCGGGTGACTATCGCCTCAGAGATGGCAAGGAAAATGGCTCGCGTGCAGGTAGCACAAGAGTAGAATACGCTGACGTGCTCGACCTGAGTGAGCGGCTACGGTGTGTGCTGCTTTCATGCTCCAGTGACACTATGGTTGGCCGGCCTAAATAAACCGTGGCCACAGCAGCTACCGCTTCGTGCTGCCTCCCACAAACAGAACCATCATGAGAGCGAGAGCGAAAGTGAGGGCACTGGTGACACAGGCAACACTCAAATGATGGCAACCTGGTCTGCGGTCATCATGTTTTCGACATTGCGCATGTGGACTTGTTAGAAAAATTAAATGAAACATTGCAGGGTGTCGGAACTTTCACTCACCGTTATACAATGGCTCTGTGGAGTTGGTTGCAGTGACGTGGGGTAGTTCGAATAATCAAGCAGGTCTGAAGAATAAGTAGGCAATTTGGTTTTCTCTACAGCATTCTTTTTTCCTGTGTTGCTTTGCTTCATGTAGAGACCATGGTGGGTCCTCAAACATTAAGGGGGGTGGCTACCCTTGGACACCAACATTTTAACGCGACAGCGTTAAGGAGCTCGTGTTGCAGAAAAGGCAGTGTCGTCGGTGTCGGTGGCGTTGGCCGTGAGCGAAAAATCCTGGAAGGCAATTCATAAATAAAAACAACTTGCAAGATGGCTTGGGTGGGAATCGAACCAGGGTCTCCGAAGTGTGAGACGGAGATGCTACCACTCAGCCATGAATTCGATAGTTCAAACGGGTCAAAAGTGCCTCTAGTGAATGCGGTGTTGCCTTAGCGTAGAAAGTTATACTGCGGTGTATATCGGTAATTATGAGCATGTAAATTCCAGAAGTCGCAGTTAAATGCGTAGCGAAGTATGTTTCCGCTACATTTTTTCTGCGCTTGCCACACACGCAGAGCCCTCTTGCGGCAAACACAGAAGACCTCCCTTCTCGCAATGTATGGCGCTGCCCCGACAGGTGGCACGTCACTCGCACGCTTCTCACGGCCGTGTGGGGACCGGTGCGAGGCGCGTCGTGGCCCGGCTGTCCGTGCCGATCACATTTGGCTCGCGTAGATGGTTTCTCCCTCCGAGACACCGAGTTCTTTGGTTCGTTCCGCTTGCTCAGGCGCACGTTTCATTGCCACGCCGAATGCTGCATTGCTCGGCGCTCACTGCGTGATTGGTGGTTGCAAAGTCCGATGCGGGGCACCTCGTAAGTGATCGCTGCGCCGTAGCACACTGTCTTACACCCTTTGGCGGGTCGACGGGAATGCTATCGCGTTCCACTCTCGAACGTGAAGCTTAAGCATCCTCCAATTTTTTTTTGTTTATATAGACTTCTTAATGATATTTTCAGGATAGACTCATAGCAAAAGCATTAGTAGAACTACAAAATTTCATGCCGTTATGTTCACTGGTTCTCACGTTACAGCAATACGTCAGAATGGTGCACATGGTTTTGTCATTTCAGGCCTGGAGAATTTTCAAAAGGTGCTGCAACTGTGAAATTCACTATGATGATTCCCAGATGGATACCTCAAGGCAAGACAGAGCCCTTTTTTTATTTTTTTGAAATTTCCTTGCTGACAAATTTTAGCAGACCACCGAATTTAGTGTTGGTGATTAAGATTTTATCAATCAAATTTTGGTTAAATCACAGACACAATATATATATAAAAATTGGCTTGTCTGGCCCTCAGAAATTTATTCAGACACACAATAAAAAAACTTCTGGAAATCTGATGAGCGGTTACAGAGATACGGCTGGAACAAGGAGCCTCACCAGCCAAGAAAGTCATTTTGAGAAAATGAGCTTTGAAAGTTTTGAGCACATATATTGGTCTAAAACGACGCTGCAGCGTAACTGGAGATGTCCCTAGGCACTCTCTTCTTTTGCCGCCTTTCCACCTTGCCTTGCGATCGCTTCTTGGCCTTTTTCAAGCGCAGAGAATCTTTCACGGCTGCCCGTTGAATGGCCAGGTGGCCAGGTGTTAGCCCCGCTGATGAAGATAGCTCTTGGGTGGCCCTGTGGCAGCCAGGATTATATTTTAAAACTGCCTCATGCAGTGCTGTCTCCACAGCAATCAGCGTCGCATGCTGCTCTTTGGGCATCAGGGGCCACAGCACGGAGTGAAATGATTCTGATGCATTCTGCGTCTTTGCTCCCAGGCAGCGTTGCAGAAGAGAAGCCTGTGAGAGGCGCTCATAAACAAGTAGCAGTGCTTCTGCAACATAGCCTGGAAGATTGTACCGATGCTTCGGAGGTGGCACACCATCACTCTTGCTGGCGTTATGACAACACCACGAGTCTGCAGCCTCAGGGCACAAGTCGTGGTGAGGATCTTCGTCCATTGTTGTCACATGGTGGTACGTTGCCATCACTGCACGCTGCATTGCAGCCACATTGTTGGAATTGTTCCGCAGGGCCCAGCCATAATAGTCGGTCAACTTGTCCATGAGGGCCTTTATCAGCCGGCCCTTCCGTCCTAAAGCCTTGTCACTTTTCTGCACAAGGTTGTGCAGTGCTGTCCCCATCCTCTTCTGGACGTGGTTCAGGCATTTGTCTTTCGAAATGGGGACCAGTCCATAAACATTTTCTTGTACAAGGGCAGAGAAGGTGGCACTATCTCCGTCAGACACGAGCGTTGTGTAACGGAGGTTGTGCTTTGGCACCGAACGTGAGAAAAGGATGACAGCTGCCTCAACCTCCATCCTGCCAGAGTTTCTGGCCCTGCTCAGCGCCGTCGAATTCCTCAACTCGATGGGGCTCTCGGCGAAACTGTAGCGTTTCTTTAGCACTTGGTTCACTGCACCCTCCCCAGGTCTGCGAAACCATGCTAGAGTCAGTGTTTTTCTGGCACACATGATCCTCCTGCTAGCTTGCGTAGCCTGGGTCTCCAGGCTTTGGTCCTACTTCGCAACCAAGGCACTGGTTCGATAAAACAATGGCATCCAAGATGAGGCCCATATGATATTCAATTATTGCACCAACTCCAATATGGGACGTGTGGCCACGCTTGTGCCATGTTCTATCAAAGTTTACTGTGATATCCCCGTTGAAATATGGATCCATCTCCTTGTAGGTGGTTCTCACAGCAGAAGCAGATTCTGCATAGAACTTGTCTATGCACTGTGTCTGCGGTTCCCTGAAATTCTTCAAGTGCTTCTGAAAAGTCTTATGATGCAGACCACGATGGGACACGTTCATTGCTGCCCAAACGTCATTGAGGGTTGTTTGTCCCTTCCCTATGTGTTTTGTTGCCACAATGGCTCTTACATTCACGTCAAAGGCCATTGAGTCATCCTGACAAGCAGAACTCCACGAGCTTGCAACTACTCCACAATGTAAACATAGCAGCTCAAGCTTTGTTGCAAGTCTAAGCTTGGTGCCTCCTTGAACCTTCATTCCAGTCGCGAAGCACCGCTGACACGGGGTCCCGGATAGCAGGTCGCCTAGGGCATCCATTTGGACAAGGAGAAATTTCACGTCTTCACTTGTAGCGGTGGCAGCTTCAGTATCGAGCGCCATTGCTTGAAATTTTCACTCCGTCGCTGACACGGCGCAGAGTCCTTGTTGCACAGCAGCGCATTTTTTATCCGCCACCTCTTTCTCCTCACACATCAGGAAACGTGTTTTCAAGTGCTCAGTGGACGACGCAATCGCACTGTCCATGCAGCTGCAGTCAATGAGCACGAGACGCCAGGCACACTCGTCACGACAAATTCTTGCGCCGGTGGAGCAGGAGTCGCGTTGCTAGATGTGTCGACGCAATCACGCTCTTGCGTAGATGAAGCAGAAGACTCCCCACAGGAACCATCGATGCGATCATCATCGGCGAGTGGCGAGCTTCGCCATGTGGGCGAGCTTCATAGAACGCTTCCTTGCACCGAACACGTGTAGCGTCTCGAGTTTCTTTGGGTGCATCATGGCCGAACGCACAACAATCGGCAGGCTAAATGCAACAACGGTCTCGTAAAGACGGTTGACAATCGTCTCGTAATGACGGTAGAAACTTGGAGATTATGCGAATAGCTGCAAAGATAGACGATGGCAAGCGGAACACACAAAGGGTGCCGGTGATGGAGGAGCCGAAGCAGACGATGGCCGGACGCATTATGCAGGAGACCACTACGTCATCGCACGCAGCAGCCAATGGGAGTCGGCTTCCCCGCGTCATTGAGGAGCAGCGCGCTTCGCCCAATCCGAGCTTCACGTCTCAGCCGCAGGAAACTTGAAAGCTCTTGCAAGCCCTCCAATCATGAGCGATTTACACCTTTCCCACGTTTCCACCGCCGCCGTGGGTGGCAGGGGAAAAAAAGCACAAGAATGCACAAACAAAACAGCACCAAAATGGCGGCGCTCAGAGGAGCAGTGGAGAAATGGCGTTCGCACCAAGTACGGGTATTTTGAACGCTCACTTGTTGCACGAGGGCTGCAGCGGCTTGTTATAACTTTATTTGAAATAGTTTCGTGATGAATTAACTTTGATATTTATAGAAATGGTAGTTTATAAGACATAATGCCCGAATATGTGGTTTTCCAAAAATCGACTTTTTCGCGGTTTTTCGGTTTTCAAAGGCCGCATCTCCCCTTGACCTTTCAGCATGCAAAAACTTAAAACGAATATGGTCGCATGCTTCCATTCTCAGACAAGTTTGGTTGCTTGGTATACATGTTTTGTATTCGTGAAGCCTTTGGAGAATGTTTGTATTACAGCACGTTACCGCTTATAGTCCATATATTTGCGACTTTGGTGGCTTACATTATAAGTGGTCTACACTGTACCTTCATTATACAGTTAAACCTCGATATAATGACGTCGGTAAAATAGGCAATTTGCGTTGTTATATCGAAACTTCGTTGTATTGAAATTTGACCTTTTATAAAGTAGTCACCGATCGATGTTTCTTACACAGAAAGGAACCACAGAATTTTCCAAATTATCAGGCAACTGAAAGAAGCAAATATGATTGAGAAAACAATTCATTTGAATAAATTTGGGAGTCGGCAACGAATGGTATGGTTTCATGCTACGTACGTCGACAATATCTTCACATCGGCGGTACAAATTAAGCGAAGCCAGCCACGCTTACGTTAGCACTCCGCCCCTGCAGCTGATAATGTTGCCCACACTGGGATGACAGTATCAGGAAAAGTGCCAGCAGCGGGGAGCAAACGCTTCGTTTGCCTCTCACTTCAACAGGTCACCAAAACTCGAGATTATGCAACCTCCAATACTAGATGTACGGGAAGACAGCTGACATGGTGCCATGCCTTTATGGCATGCCCGCTCTTTGCACACGCAGCAGATTACCTCTAAAGCAGCGTGTGTGGGTGCGTAAGCATTTAACAGTGCTTACAGTCATGCGCAACTACGGCCGAGACATGCGCCAACTGATGATGATGACCTCACTGCCTCGAACCAGTACACTCACATGTTAATCCACTGCCAGCCATAGCCACCTAGGCCTAGCCAGTTTGACAATCGCTACCAAGCTTCCTGCTGTTTGGTGCCCCATTTTCATTAAAAGAATTTGTCACGGTCAGAAAAGGCGCTGACTCCACCTTTGTCATCTTTCACAAGCAGTACTTACCCTTTGGTCGACCACGCTTTGGGGGTGTCACATCACCATCGCTGTTGGCCTCAGGTGCCTTGATCACGGGGCTACGTGGACTAGAGGTCTTCTGAGGTGTGCACGGGGCCACTACTTCCTGGTGCATTGGTTCATTCTGGCACTGGTTCTGCTGCAATGGAAGATATACGCAGCAGTTCGATTAGGCTAGCCCTAGTGGTATATTTTGGTTACAGCAGATTCTCGAGAAGTAAACAGTGACGGTAACTACAGTGTAACCCTGATTATACAACTTTCTCGGAACCGTGTGAAACCATTTAGTTTGGCCGTTGTTAATCTGATAAACAAAAAGCCTGTCTAAAATACATGTTTCCACATGACATGAAGAGCCTCGATTTAAGCTATAGGCTAATACTCTGAAGTACTTAGAAACCAAAACCGCCAAAAGAATAAGAGCCTACACAAACGAATCTCTGAATGTTGTCGATGCTGCATAGCACATTTGTGAATGCAGGCACAGGCACGACAGCATCTGTGGCACTGTCCTCATCCATGGCGGTGACCAGCAGTGTTGGTATGAGGCAATGCCTCCCTGCACGTCCAGTCTCATATTACAATTCATGTTAAACAGGGAACCCTACTATGGATGGATGGATGGATGGATAATCTTTATTGGATCTATTTAAATGTGGTTGGGCCCTTAGACGTCTGGGAGCCCCCTGGCCGACATCTCTAGGCAAGCACGGTCCACCAGCCAGAGCTGGTCATCCGAGCAAGTGACCCGAAGAGCGGCCTCCCACGAGGAAAAGGAAGGGTTGGGAATAGGCTCTACCGCCATGGGCATGGGGCAGCTCTACAAACAGTGGAAAAGATCTGCCCTGGGCACACAGCAGGTGGTACATTGTGGATTACGGAGACCAGGGTAAAATAAATGTGCCAGATAGGGAGAAATAAATGCTTTGGTCTGGATCTGGCACCAGATTGAACTCTGATGGGCGGTAAGGGAATGGTGAGGGGGAGGTAAATCTCGTCTACCATCCCTGTAATACGTGGTAATCTGGTGGTAGGTGCAGATCCCCTCTCCTGATTTTTCCATGGGGTTGGGTGAGTGGTCGTCCAGGGTCCGGAGGGAAAGACCTCGCACATGCGCATTAACACGCTCGTTCCCGGGGACACACTCATGCCCAGGTACCCACGTGATAGTCACCTGGTGGGGAAGCAAAGGAATGTTTTGCAAAATGTGCGTGACCGTCTTAGGTGCTACACCTTGAAGGAAGTAACGGTATGCACTTTGGGAATCGTTGCAGATTTCTATAATGGTAGAATCCGCAGCCGCATGCGCCACTGCTAAGGCTTAATGCGACCCCCCCCAGCCACATCGGTGTGCGCTGTTTTAATCGAGGCAGAGATGTTAATGCATCCGTCCTCCGTCATGGCCGTGGCCGTGACCGCTCCTTTGAGCAAACCGACCACGGCGTCGACATACAGGACGTCTTCGCGATTTTGGTAATGTCGGGCCCGCGCCTTATGTCGACCCGGATAGCGGTGCGAATTCCTGTTTCGTGGCAACGGTTTGAGTTGCATGTTAGCTGCGAGTCTTACAGGAAATAGGGAACCACGGCTCTTCTATCGGGATCGTGCCGCTTGGCTCACACCCCGGAGTAGGTTTCGCCCAGTGGGTGCTCGGGTGAGGCGCAGAAGCTGATTACTCCTCTGTGCCTCTATGATTTCCTGGACAGTATTATAGAGACCAGTGTGTAGGAGACGGGTAGTGCTAGCGCGCATCGGCAGCCTCAGTGCGGTCTTAACCGCCCGCCTGATTAGACGATTAGCCTGATCCATTGGTTTTTGAGTGAGATGGTGATACGGGAGTTGGTAGGCAAGGCGACTGACCACTAAAGCTTCAATCATTTGCATGGTGTCCTTTTCAGACAGGCCGTGATTGCGTGACGCAATCCGGCGAACCAGTCCTGAGATTTGTTTTATTTGCTTATCGAGGAAGTTCAGTATAAAACTCACATCTAGGTTAGATTGGATGTGCAGATCCAGTATCCTGATTCTATGTACCTTAGGCACTTGTTGACCGTGTATGAACAGGTGTATGCCTGGGTCGCCTTTGTGGGGTTTAATAGTGAGCAATTTGGACTTTTCTGGTGAGAAGAGACCCATTAGGCGAACATGCCATTCGATAACGTTGATAGCTGTTTGTAAGACATCTTGGGCCTCCCCAATAGAGCCTTGTGACACCCGTAGAGTCATATCATCAGTATAGAAAGCTTGGTGCAATTTAGTGATACCTGCGAGCCTTCTGGCGAGTGGGGCCATGGCTACGTTAAATAATAGTGGTGATAGGACTGCTCCCTGGGGTGTGCCCCTGTTTGGGAGGGCCAAAGCGGCCGATGTGAGTCGACCTACTATGGATGTGGGAGGAGTTTTGTGTGCTCACTTGTAGACAAAGCTCCAAGCTGTGTGCATGAATGCGCTTATGCGATAAGATTTGTGTTCCTTCCTGTTAATAATGAGTTCGAGCTTCGTAAATGCTTTTATGCTTTCCATACGCGCGTTGGTGGTATTTTAGGGTGATCCCTTTAAGATACTTTCACTTTCGTGAGACTCGGCACTGGACACATCGAAGTATATAGCCGACAGCGCTGTGCTGACTGAGAAGATAGCAACTTGTCCCAGTGCAAAAAACACTGTCGGAAGTATATGTGGATGTCCACTGCCGATACTGCAGAGTCATGCAAAATCTTGTGAAAGCGAAGCGATCTTTGAAAGTGATCACCCAGGCAGCAGTTGAGCAATGCAAAGAGGGGGAAGGAAAGCGAATGATGAGAGCGCAGTGCAAGCAATGGAAGGAAAAAGACAGTTGGAGCTTCCTGCATGCGAAAGGGTGCTTTTGTTCTCCCTCTCCCTCGTGGAAGGGACAACGGTGCAAGAGAACTGCCGGAGGCTGGTGGCGTTTCTCATTGTAATCTCATCTTGTATAATTGAGATTTTTAATGCATTCATTGACTCTGTGGAGAGTTTGCCAAGACTGTATTAGCAGGTCATTGCAATATCAGGGGATGTATAACCGGGGTTCCACTGCATATAACTGGCTGGAATTAAATTGACAATTATGTGGTTTTTACTGCTCAGAAATAAACATCATTTAAGAATTTTTTTCCCCTTCATTGCATGACAGTCTTTCTTCCTTGCAACCATTCTGCATTATTTTTCAACCTTTGTCCCCCTACCGTATTTACTTGCATAATGATCGCACTTTTCTGTAAAAAAAAATTGATGCAAATTCAGAGGTGTGATCACTACGCGGATTAAATTTCCCACAAAAAGAAACATCTTATTTTTTCATCACACATTTGCTGCGGGATGACAAGCAGGCAGCTGTCGCTGTTAGTGTGGGACAGCAAAACAAAAATGGCGGCCAGCGGAGCAAGTCGAACGTGCCGAACGCGATTATTTTTCTCCTCGTGAGTGTACATTACACGCACTGAAACAGTTTCTTCCATATCAGTAATTAATAATATTGTTAATATCGGCAAATACAGCACGTTTCCACTAATGTTGGGCGAATATCTTAGCTGCATTACAAGCGTCGGTGTATGAATAGGGTACACTTCTAACGTATCAGTGTAAATGCAGCCACTATCGTTGCTGCTCGCGATTTGTTGCGTGCCCACGAGTGCAGACCAGAAGAATTGAAAGGCACCCTTTGCGTTGTTGTTGACCAAAACCATTATGAAGCCTACAAATAATAAAGCTGAGGCAAGTTTGGTTGTAGCTTTCTTTTTCACAGAAGTGTGGAAAGTGATGAAAGGAATGAAATGGGGCATCTGGTTAAGAATGTTGGGTGCGTGCAGACCGCTTGGTATGTCTTCAAGAGTCGTTCGCGTAGCATTCGACAGATGGTAAGCACGATCATCATTAGCTAGACTTGGCACACAACATATCGCTGCAACAAGTTCAGGGTGTGATCATTACACGGGAAAGGAAAAAAGTCGAATTTTGACGACAAAATTCAGGGGTGTGATCATTACGCGAGTGCGATCATTATGCGAGTAAATACGGTAATTTCAGAAAGTAGTAGCTCCGAATATATTTGCCCTATTGCCTATGGTAAAAACCTGTTATTACGATAGCAACTATATGGACACTCCAGGCACATTTCTGCCAGGATGTTCTGTATGAAGTCCAAGGGTGATAACATAGTTGTCGCACACTGTATGCTGTATGTGGGAGTGAAAGTGCGAGGGTGAGCCAACCATTGTGGCTCAATATTACGCGTGAAAAGGAGGAAAGCGGGGAGGAAGTGCACCGTCTTCCGGCATGTGCATGGCACCAGGGGGAGGCATTCTGCTTCGGCGGCCGCTCGGGCCCTATCTTGTAAGCGATCTACAGTGAGCATAGTGTCGAGGTGCACCAAGGGCTAATAGCTTCCTGTGCACTCAGTGCTTGCCACTGAGTTCGCGTTGAAGTGAGAGGCAGCACAAAAGTCAATTTGCATCCTGCTGCTGCCATGCTTTCTGCCTCCTGCATTTTGACAGTGAGTGTGCAGTCATTGAAAAAGATGTGTTCATGTTTGCTTGTGTGTGCGTGACACTGTGCTTGTAAATTTAGTTAGTAAGCAAATGTTTACATGCTTATACGGCCAATAAAAGTACTATCTTTAATTCGTATAGCTGTCCACTAATTTGCTATGGCAATCGATCTTTGCCTTTCGGGAGAAACTGACTTTCTATGAGAGCGTGACAAGCACTATAGAGCCTTTTGTATACTTGAATGTCAACGTGTCAAAGATGCTGAAGAAAAGAATGTGCGTCAAAAACAGCACGACCATGCAGCTATTTCAACAGTGTGGTTGCCTGTGGTCACCACCTTGAACAGACTCATTTCCTATTAAATAAGCTTATCCTTTTTTAATTCAATAGTTTTATTTAAATTGCTGTAGTATTTCTTTCAATATAATAAAGTTTCTCAAAGAACAAGCTTCTCCATATGCCACCCCGTAGCTCTGAGATTCACAACTCAAATGTCAAAAAATGGGAAACTTCAATGCGAGAGCACTGTCTATAATAAGCTGAGCATCATGTCCAGCCCAAGGTGCAATTTCATCTTGAAAAACGACTTTGGATACAGGATTCTAGCACTGTGTAACATAGTGGAATGCCACCAACCAGCGATAGACACAAACACGATAGAACATGTTACTGTAATTTATGCCAAATAATAATAATAATAATAATAATAATAATAATAATAATAATAATAATAGAAAAAAGAAATAATAAATAGAGACCTCCAAGCATGACAAAGTGGACACCAATATCAAAGGGAGAATCTTATTTGCATTCGAGGTGGTGAAAAGGGGCAACTTCGTCAGGACAGCTGCTTGGCAAGTGTCAGTGAGTGAGATCTCTGTTGCACTTCTTTAACGATTACTATAGTCGATTCCAGATATATAAAAGTCGGATATATCAAGTGATTGTCTATATTGAACATTTGTAAAATCCCCTGAAAATTCCTTGCAAAAGTATAACGATATACCACATGTGTACATCCTACTCCCTTTCACCACCACATTAGATATAGTATCGAACAACGCGGCATGCCACATCTTTTTTTTCTGACAATCACTTCTCGCATCGTCAGAAATACTTAATGCTGACAAATTTAAAACTGCAGTTTTGGCAGATGCTTAAGACTGAATATGAAGGGCTGTGCATGCCATGGAGAAAAATTAGCAGGGTGCTGTCAGTTTTACTCTATGCGCAAATGGATGGCTTAAGTAAAGTGCGGCTGTTTGTTATTGGCAAGAGTAGATCACCACTCTGCTTCAAAAATGTGAAGGGCCTCCCAGTTTTGATATGTGTTTCACAAGAAAGCATGGATGACACTCGATCTTTTCACTAAGTAAGTGGTGCTCGCTATGGGAAGTCGAACTGGAGATGCTGCACTGCCGGGTTTGTCACCTTCTAGACAAAGGCTTCCTGTGAATGGGATTTTAGAATACTGAGGCTGGCCAGAAACCAAAATGAATTCGACTTGAGCTTCCGCTTGTACGAATCTTTGCATTAGTTTAAATTTAGCAAAACCACCGCTCGCCACATCCACATTTCACGGAAAGACACCCCTCCCTCCCATTACAGCAGCGACGCATAAAACTCATATCAGTGCGATTTGTGCGTCCACGCTAAACACGTTTCATTTGTGTTTGCACGGTTGAACATCTGTAGGAATGGACTAGGATGCTCTGCAAGCTGAAATCCACTTTCATAACAGACAGTGTGTGCATAGTGTCAGCACACGCCAACGCAGGAGCCAGACGGGAAGGGCCGAGAATGAGGAGACATACCGGCCGCCAGGCGCCAGAACGCTGAGTGACATGCAAGAAGAGACGGGCGGACTTTTTAGGGCGGTTGAAATGCGAGGGCGACTGGTTTGAACAGTAAGGCAGTTCTGAAACCTGACATAACATTTCTCCCGGCTCGTTGCCCAAGTATGACGATCGGCTGGAGATGTACTCTGCAATTATCTACTTTGGTGATGCTGTTGCCTTGGTGCGCTGGTTGGCTGGTTGAGCACTACATCATTTGATTTTGCTCAACCAGCCAATCAGCACACTCCTGATGGCGATAATATTTCCTACGCGACATTGTCACCGAATGTGATCGTCGCAGAATACATCCTGTGTTTAAATGGCGTATTGTAAAACACGCAGCAGGGCATGTTCACACGCAATTCCAAGTACAAGTGTGCTGATGGCAGCACAGTGGCAGCACAAATACCATTCTGCGGCACGAGCGACTTGGAACGTTCTTGGAGGGAAAAAAAAATAAGACAACTTCTGTGCATTTGACATAGCATTTGTAGTGGCAAATAGGTGCATTCCCACTTTTCAGTGTCTCGCGAAACTGTCCGAGACATGCGGAGATCTCAGAAAAGCTTCAAGCATACACACAAAGGAACAATTATACATTTATGCAAAAGGTACACTTAATGTTACGAGGGTGTGTGTGCAGCTCATAGCAGCTGAGTAACTGCGACATTGACCATCACGACTGCACTTGTCATGTGGGAAAGTCAAATGTCAGAAGACGCGGGAACTGTGCAGGGAAGATGAACATCAGGAAGTGTGAAAGAGTCGTGTTTCCACACATTTGCAACTAAACATGTACTACAGTCAAACCCGGCTATATCGAACTCGCAAAAAAACGCCTATCAGTTTGATATAGAGCATAATTCGATATAAGCCTGCTAAAAAATTAGATGTCATAAAAGCACATCCCATTTGTAAAATCACCTTATTGACGAAACTAGCTTAGTTTCGCATAAATTAGTCCTGCATTTTCTTCTGCTTGGGCAATTTCGCTGCCTGCGACGCACGCACTTCCCCATGTTGTCTAAGGAGTCCGAGCAGCTGAGGCCGCAACCTTCCGCATTCGCGCAGAAGCACCGGACTAATGCGAGTGCACCAATCACTTCGGAGGATGTGGGCAAAGGACCGTAGTTGCTTTCCTCAACATGCCTACTTTCATTTGTGCTCGGTACGGTGTCGGCGATGTAGTCTTCGTTTCGGGATCTACCGTCGTCGCGACACCATCATCTGCACTCACAAACTCGTCCACCGTTGATTCGAATGTCCCGGAAATTTTGACAGCTCGCTCCAAACTTCGGCAACACCGGCAACGGCTTCGTCGCATTCATCAGAATTTACAGTCATCACCGAGCACGCGGAAACCAGCACGTATGAAGAACGCCTCGTACACGGCCGTGCGTATGCGTCGGGCGCCATGGGCACCGGGTTGCGAGTCTGGCCACTTTAGCCCTAATCGTGCTGAGAGTGCTCCTCGGAATCTTGCACGCTGCGGGGATATCGCGTTCGACGCGATTTATGATTTCGATCTTCACGACGAAAGGCGAATTCTGCCGCTTCATTACGGCAACACTGCGGGAGAAGGCCCACAAGGCGCAAACACGATAAACCAGAGAAGCAGCCAGACAACTCGCACTTTCGCCATCTTGCACGAAGAGCGCACAAGAGCCTCTGATTGGCTGTCTGAGCAAGCGCTGTAGGCGGGCCAGGATCATTTTTTGCTGGGGAGTGTCGATAGATAGTGATCTAAAGAAAGGAAGGACGCTTGATTCTGCAACCCGTGAGGGAGCACAGCGAAGCGTCATCAGGGGAGAGGGAGTGGGAAGTGAAAGATGATAGAGAAAGAGGGAGGATAATAGACTTCACTATGCGCGACAGGGGGAGTGTCGACGGCTCGCCCGAACAGCCCGAGGTAGCGCGGTCACGGTAGGGAGAGCAGTTGGATGGAGCCGCGCCGCCGGGTTTCCCCGCTACCGCGGGGGAAAGCCAACTTCTGGGGGCACTTTTCCGCCGCTTGACGTTCGATATATCGGGAGTCACTGCAATATTTGTTTGATGTAAGCGTAATTTTTGCTATATATACTCATTGTAACTATGCCGTGACCAGAAATTGTTCGATATATAGAATAATTTGATGTAAACGGGTTCGACTGTATACAGGCAACCATATGCCACCATGAACACCTTGTTACACATTTGATGACATAGGGTTACACATGCATCAAATATCAGCAATGTTGTATGTTTCAAGGGCTCAGCACTATGGCACCAGTTTTTAGTAGCTTAGACATGACCAGTGTACTTTTTGGTGTTTCCTCTTACAAATCCTTCTATAGTAGAATTTCGTTAATTCGAATTTCAAAGGGACTGCAATTTATTCTAATAAGACGGAGTTTGAACTACGGCGAGCCTTTCAATACGAGGCCCAATTATTTGTGTGGTACAGCACACAATACCAAAGCAATCACTGGGCTTGCACTGAAAAACTCTCCTCTTTCCTCCGCGAGTGGTAATTTTCGTTCATTCATTCATTCATTCATTCATTCATTCATTCATTCATTCATTCATTTATTTATCCAAAGTTCTTTGTACAGGGTGAATTTGCTGGTCAATCTAAGCATGCAGTGCTTGTAAAATGACCAGGCAGTTGGTGAAACAACATATTAAATTCATATTACCACAATTAATACATTCTCTCGCATATACGTATACACTGAACACCGTCCAGTGCATGAAAAAAATAAAAAAAATAAGCATATTGAGTTCCTGTTTTTTCATTACACAATGTTGTCAAGAAAAACGTCAAAGTCAAAATAAAGTCAAAACATCAAAGCGATACATAAATACACCAGTCACTTACAGGACTACAACTCAATTCTTCAAACTGCTGAATTCAAAATTATACAGAGGTATCGAAGCAAGAACATAAACAAAAGTTGAAAACAAAGCCGGTAAACAATTCCATATGAGTCAACTGGCTTTACCTACTAAGTGTTTATTGAGCTTGCACACCATTTTCTGATCGCTTTATTCATTTTTCATTTCGTGTTTATTGTACATAATTCATTACTCAATTGATTAAATACTGCAGGGACATAGTAGTTCCGGGTTCTTTTTCCATAGTGAGTGTAGACACGTGGTTTCACGTACCTCTCAGTTTGTCGCAATGTCACATTCTTTTTTACAGCAACCCTGAATTCTTTGCTGAAGTAGTGATTCTTCAAAACTACATAATTAAATAGTTCTTTCACTGGTAGTATACCCAGGGCTTGGTATTTTTCCCTTGTACCTGCGCTATCTAACGCTGTAACGTAGGTTATGCTCTTGACTATTTTATGAATAACAAGTTTAATTTCTTGTTTTTTGTTGTCAGAGCAAGTGCCGTATAATGTAATGCCATACATAAGTAAAGATTCAGCTAGCGCCTTAAATACAGTAAGCTTTACTTTCAATGGAGCTCTGCCTCGAAGATGATAGATCATGGCAGCAATTGATCTTAGCTTTTTACTTATGTGTTTAACGTGACTATTCCAATTGAGACATTGATCGAAATGTACACCTAAATACTTTACAGTTGATTCGAGTGGCAAAGGTAGGCAATGGCATGAATTACAGTCTGATGAATGCAAAAAAATCCTCCTATTAGTTGTGATAGCTTTGTGGGGATTCTTGAAACAAATTAGCTTTGTTTTTCCTTTATTTATGAAAATATAATTTTCCTGAAACCAATCACATAATTTAACAATACCACACTGTAGTTGTTGGAACCCTATATCAATGTTGGCAACATCTATAGTAATCGCAGTGTCGTCCGCATACTGGAAAATTTTAGAATGTAATGGTAGAAGGCTGAGGTCTGTAACATAAATGTTAAAAAGCAGGGGTCCTAACGTACTACCCTGAGGTACTCCATATTTTAGTGGCTCCAAACTGCTATATGTTTCTCCTAACCTAACACACTGAAATCTGTCAGCAAAATAACTTGAAAAAAAAAAAACTTAATGAAGTGTCCCCGAAAACCCAGATATTGCAACTTTTCTATCATAATATTATGGTCTATGGTATCGAAAGCTTTTGTTAGATCTAACATTAAAGCCAGGACCACTCGGTTATTTCCTATCGAACTGTTGATGTAATCAGAAAGGTCATCTAACAAGGAAGTTGTATATTTATTCTGTGTGAAGCCAAATTGCGCATTATTGTTCAGGGAAAATCGATCACAGAATGACAGCAGCACGGATGCTACATGCTTTTCCATTATGTGGGCAAGTGCTGAAAGGATAGAAATCGGTCTGTAATTTCCGCAGTCACTCCTTTTTCCGTTTTTGTATACAGTAAAACCTCGTTAAACCGTACCCGCTTAAACAGTAGTTTCGTTTTAAAAGTAGTAAAGTCAAATCCCCGTCTCAGCGGCCATTGAACATAATGTGTTTCGTATCCGCATAAACCGTACCAGCTTATTGCGTACGCATCGGTTAAAACGTAGCGTTTCAACTTTTCGTCGCGCAAACACGGCGCTGCGCCGTCTCCATCGGGTGGCCCGGCAGAACAACACGCCTCAGAGATCGGAACAACGGCCTCCAAGCGCCCTGTGCGTTTGCGCGTGAAGCCACATCAACATCAACATCATTTCGACGCGGTGCCAGAGAGCGTTATGGCGTCGTGCAAGCGAGGACGCGCGTCGTTCCAAAGCTTGGATAAAAGAGACGCCGGGTGCTCAGCATAGAAGAAAAATTAGACATCGTCCGTGCTATCGGACGTGACATGAAGAAGTCGGCGCTGACGCACAACAGGGATCTGCTGTTGACTACAGTGTGTGGCATTTGGAATGCGAAGAAGTTGCTCGGCAGCGCTGCTGCGACCGCGAAGATATGTCGGCTACGAGGTTCGACTTTTCGCCATCGTTGCCTGTGTTGTTGCCGAAGTGTCGACTAGCGACAGTGACGAGGACAACACGGAAAGTGATAGCACGGGCGCTTCAGGCCCGACAGTGGCATAAGCTGCGCGTTACGTCAGCCTCATGAATGCAATCGTCGCGACGACAATAGGGGCGCGATAATGTAACTCTATTCCAAATTAAAATTATTCCAAACTCCGGCACCCAGCAATGAAAAAGGCGCCCCCGGTACTTCTGCAGCACTACTGCGCACGTGCACGGTGAATACGTAACGCCAACGAGGAATCTGCCATGCGAGTGTTTGCCGAGAAGAGGGGGCTGGCTGAAAAGCTGGCACGCAGCTTCAGTAAGTTTGAGGCCGCTGTCGTCGTCGTGCTAGGCCGCCGCGGCATCAAACGAAAATAACGCTTTTGTCGCGCGAAGTGAATAAATACTGCTTGCTTTTTTCCCCTTCCATCGCACTCTCTCTGAGTTCCGTTTTCGACAGGTAAGTGGTTAAACAGTACTACCGTTTAGTAAGTACCTTTCCCTAGCTCCGGCCAACTACGGTTTAACAAGGTTTCACTGTATTGGCCTAACAACAGAGATTTTCATTCCTTTCGGTATATCTCCAGTTTAAAATATTCCCTTTAGTATTTTTAATAATACGTCTTTTAGTTCCTTAAGATTACTACGGAGATCTCGATTACGAATCTTATCAAAACCCGGTGGCTTCCACTCCTTCAAACCCTTGATGATATTCCATAATTCGACTTCAGATATTTCTGTGATCAAGCGCACTAGGGGGCTCCCTTTTGCTTCTTTTAAGCCAGATGGGAAAGGGGGGCCGCATGTTGCTCTGCTCATTCCGGTTCGGTCTCAGCTCCCTGCGCATCATTCCTCATTTTTACGGCATGCAACATTACGGTAACGAAGCTTCACCTTTGGCATGGGTTTATCCGTAAACCAGTCCGTGAGAGCGAGAAATCTTGTTCTAAATAACTGTCGCGCCTTTTTTTTTAAGTTAGAATTCATGGGAGTTCTTCTCTATACATGAAATTTTGCCAGGACCAACAGAGCAGTTGAATTATTCGTCAATTCGAACTAAGAGATTTCGAATTATTGGGATTTTACTGTATAAGTGCTAGCATAATGTCCGCTGTATATTAGATACGAAGCTTTTCATTTTCTTGCCATGTTCCAATGTTGTACAATTATTTAGACCGACATCTTTCATGAATGTGTACAGATGAAAATACATGCTCACACATGCATGCACATACGTGCAAACACATACACAAAAACAAAGAGAGAGAGAGAGAGAGAGAGAGAGAGTTGCATTGGCTTACATTTTGGGGGTTGCCACGATATGTGTGCCTTGTCATCCTCGGCCGCTTGGGTGTGGATGGCGGTGAGCTGCTGATGCCGTCCCTTTCTTCCTCCGAAACCTGTGTTGTTGCACCATTGGTTGCTGGCACCTCAGTGTTGGTTTCAGTGCAACGCCCACACTTTTCTGGAAACAAAGTGAAGAAGGCCAAATGTGATGATCGTTCATCTTTCTGCTTTGACCAGTGCAAATAATGAAGAACCATGCACAAATAAAGCGCATTGCAATGTCTATCACAAAGACATGAAAAGTGCAAGGCCAAGAAAAATTTGACAGCGGCATTTTCATACAGCAATTGTGTCAACGGTTCCTCTGTTGCTTCCAACTTGTGCTGTAATCAAAGCCATCAGTTGCACCAGTACTACATAAATACCACAGGGCATTACTGTATTTCAACAACCTCACGCTAGGAGCCTATGGCACTTTTATGTCTCCAAATGTTGCCAGCCCTAAATACAAATTTAAAGGATAGGACACACTTATTATTCTTGCATTTTATCTATATGATTAGTGCTTACAAGGCCACTATCATGTTCCCATTTAAGTGTTTCATTTGCTGATGCACTGTGCTGAATTATTATATGCAAGACCGCTGTTTTGCAAGATTAAAATACCCTAAACTTCTGTTAATTCCACTTCGATTAATTAAAATTTTTGGTTAATTCGATCCTGATTAAAGGTCCCGGACAGTACCCATGCGTTTCTATGGTCCAAAACTATCGCTATTTCGATTAGAAAACTGTCTGAGTTCATATTGTGAAATCGCAGTCTTTGGCAGTGAGCACCTACACTAGCGAGGTGGCACAATGAACAAACTGTGATGTCGTAATGTCACAGGTAAAAAGAATAAAAAACGAAATTAGCTAAACAGATCCAACGGTGCATTGACACCTAGAAAGAGACCAGTCAGTGACATAAAATGTAAAGAAACACGAATTAAGCACATTGAAATGCTTGTGATGTGGCCATAAGATCTGTTAAAGTTGTTCAATAGTGAGGCTCACAACTCACCTAAACAGGACCTGCTGAGTGCTTGAGAAGGGAGGCAGTTCTGATGGAAGCACCGATCACAATTCTTGCACAGCACGAAAAGGGCCTGACAAAGAAATAAACAGCAAAAAAAATGCTTCAATTTTTTTCAAGCAAGAGAATTGCACGGAAAATTGTATTTAATGGTACTGAAGTAATGTTTGTGTGCCGTAAGCAAACATTAAAATTAGAGCAAATCAGCAAATAGTGTTTCTTCATTTTGCTCATTGATCGTATCAGTAAGGCACAGCATGTAACTTAGTGTTGCACTCACGGCTTGCATTTGTTGGAAAGTGCCTTCATCCAGCAGAAAAGCACTCTGATTAAATGCGGGCAGCATTCCTGGACATGCAGGCCCTTGCTAATACCAATTTTTTGGTTCGAAGTGAAGTCGAAGTGAATAGTAATTAGTGTCAAATGATTTCAAATCAATCAGTTTTAATAGTTGAGAGATTTGCATAAACTCTTGCCATAAAAGCCAGATGTTAACAAATCTAAAAAAAAAAAAAAAGATTGGTCCTTTGCTTCACAAAAGAAACAGGTTTAACGCTCGAGTAAGCTTATTTTCAAAGTGCCATTACAGTTGAACCCACTCATAACGATACGGGTTAAAACAATATATTGGTTATAACAATAAGAAGCTGCTGCACCGTCAACTTTTGTATGTGTTCCCATGGTGTAATAACCCGCTTACTACAATGCCCCGATGCCACATTATCGGTTAGGTATAACGGTGAAGTCTGCCTGCTGGGTGTCCGAGCCCAAAGTAGTGAAATGCGAAATCCTTGAAAAGAAAAAAAGAAATTCGAGCTGCTGCACGATGGGCCACTGCCTCAACAGCCGTCACGCACTCATTTTCCAGCCATCTCCGCGCATCTCTCTCCCGTCCCCCTTCCTCCCCTCCGAACACGAATGGGCTGCGCCCATAGCTCTGAGCTGCCCCACCCTCCGAAACACGAACGTGCTGCTCCAACTGCACTGCTCGCATGTTGCTCGCTGACTTCTCATTCAGCGCAGTTCTGCTAACAGCTTAATCGCTGGCATTCATATTTGCTGGTTGCGTCGAAATCATTCCTGGCCACGCGGTTTCTCAGCCTCGTTTGACCAACAGTTGGTTTAACAAACAGCCGAAATGGACGATGGCTGATGCGCCCGCTGATCATTGGCAATGCATGATGTTGCCAGTGAAAAGAAAACGCACGGCTATAGATTTGGAAACTAAGTGCTTCTAACCGATGCGGTGATCGTCGCGAACGTGCTTGCATCTGATAGCGACAGCGATGATGGCAGCGATGACACGGTAGGGCTGGCTGCCTCAACGTTGCCCTCACAGGAGGCCCGGCAGATGATTCAGTCCCTCTGGGGCTTTGTTTTCACTGGGAACCTCCCGTTGCACTACATGGAGCACTTAGATGCCTTGGAGAAGGATGTCAGCAAGCTTCGCGTAAAGCATGCAAGGCTGACGGACATAAGGTTTTCTCGTGCAAGCCAGTGAGAAGTATGTGGCGAAATGCTTGTAGTGATCTCCCCTCTGCATTTCTTCTGGATTTCTCAAGCTGACAGGCTGCCGCAGCAGCCTTCTCGCAATTTTTAAAAGGCTCTTTTTTGGGCCACCAAAGCGATGCCTCGGCGGTGCTCGCACATCGCTTGCCACCCGTGACCCCTCTTTGCAGTTGTTATAGCAGTGCCATTGTTTAATGCCAACTGCCGCAGCATGTTAGACGCAATCGGAGTGCCCAGGAAGCAGTTAAATGAGTGAACGCAATCAGCAGCCAGATGGAGGAAGGTGATGGGGAGGGGCACTGGCCTCCCCACCATCACAGTTTTCGCACATCAGGTCTGCCATCCTCTTATTTTGATCTTTTCATGCAACCTCGTTATAACAATTATCGGTTATAACAATGGAATTTTCGTGGCACTTGAATATTGTTATAAGTGGGTTCGACTGTATTAAGATATTTTGGTGCTAAAATGCAGGTTCAACATTTCTTACAACTCCAGTGGCACAGACAAATTTATTTACAGGCTTTTCCTCATTGCTGTGCTTCAGTTAATTTAAAATTTGATGGTGGTTAAAGCCGCGAGAGTGCTTTGCGCTTGCCCGTTGGGGAATGCCATGATGCTGTGAAGTGCAATCTTGACTGTGCGACGCTGGCAGTTTATGCTGTGTTGCGTGAATTCGGCTTGATGCACTCTGTCTAAGCAAAGTTTATAACCCGTTTCATTTTGTAAGTGCACAAATGAACTTGGCAGGTGCATTTGCTGTTTCTGCGGTCTTCAGTACAGCCAGCGCCCCTCATCTGTGGCCCGATCACCAATAAGAGGCAAACTTCCAGCGGTGGTTCGCCGGCAGCCGTCACACCTGCCTTGGTTGTCAGGCCTAAGTAGTGCTGTTTCGCCAGGTATCAGCCACCAAAGCTACGGTATTGTGCTGCTTCAATGCAAATCTATTCACAGCAGCCATATGCCTCTCGAGAAGCCGTACGGCCGCCACGAATAATATGTTTTAATGTTTGGATAATTCAGCAGATTCAGATTTTTGATGGCCATATAAGACACACCAAAAAATTAAAAAATTTAGCAGTGAAATTGGGGTGCAAGTTATATGCTAATTTCGACTTGAGGTGTGGCATCACGGCAGCAAGAATCTTGACTTGCGGTGTAGTTTCACAGCAACGCGACCCACACTGCTATGAAATGACCTTTAGGGCAAAGTTCTTCGCTATGAACATCAACGGAAAGGCGGGGAACAGAGATGCAACATAGACAATTTGTGACACGTGAATGGAGACTTTTTTATGAAGATACTGTATGCAGTTATTTACATGGGTTATACAGGCAGATCTCTCTCTTTCTCCTGGCTTGCTGCAATTTAAAGCATGGCTTATAAGGAAAATTTGTATATTCATTTGCTTTGAATGCTTTGAAAACATTCAATGCTGAAATTTGAGCCAAACTAAATAACAAATAGCATAATATTCAATCAATACAGTCAAACTTCCATATAACGAACCTCGATTTAATGAAATTCACAATGTAAAAAACTATTTTCATCTCCCGAATGTAGTTTCATTGAAAGCCATGCATTCGTTTTTGCAAAATAACAAAAAAGACTTTTAACACCTTCGATTTAACAATGTTTGTGGCCATTTCGATCATGTACCTGTAGCCTGTTAGCAAAAACCTATAAAAATGCTGGTTGAGGCAAAAGTTATCTACAAGCGTCCTTCCCCATGAAAAGTTTGAGCGGCAATATGCCATCTGTGCCAATTTTGGTATATCATGAGGCTGTTCATCCATCAGCTCTTCATTCTCATTGGTGCCGCCAAGAACCAAGTCCATTATTTCGGCATCCGTAGCCGGGTGATGACAGAAACATCAGCAACAGCCAACGCGAATGAGTCGAAGTTGTCTTCCACCTTTTCAACAACAATTCTGTGCACAGCTTCATAGAGAACACTGCAAACCTGGTGATCAGGCTTGCCCAAGGGCAGCTGGGAAAAGCTCGTATGCGCAAAACAGTTTGCATCTTTGCAAGTGCCACTACTTTCCATGAATGACTTGACAAATATAGGGCATCAAGCAAGTCAATGTTGTAGCTCTTGTTGGCAACATACGCAATGGGCATGAGTTGTAAAACACTCTTGTGGCATAGCTTTCGCGTTGTCTCAATAACACCCTGATCCACAGGCAGCATTATCTCGGTTGTGTTCACTGGCAGAAACTTCAAAGTGATCGCTTTGAGACCGTCAATCTTCCCATGGCTGGGATGGTATTACAAGGAAAAGAGCATGGCGATGCTTTGCCTCAAACTATCGATTCAGGAGGCCCACATACTCCTCAAAAACAAATGCAGTCATCCAAGCACGTTTATTGTTTTTATATATGCAGTCTTTGGGCATCGTTATGTTGTGGAAGAATTGCGGCTTCTCTGTCTTCCTCAGTATCAACAAAGAAAGCTTGTCCTCACCAGTCACATTTGCACTGAACAACACAGCAGCACGATCCTTGCTTTGTTTGCCCCCCAATGAGGATCCACCTGGTGTACAGTCAAATCTCGGTATAATGTATCATGTAGGACCGCCGAAAATCGTTCCGTTATCCTGAAATATCGTTGTAATGAAAAACTTGTGGTTATAAGCCAGTGGACAAACCTAGGAATGAAAATGACGCACCTTGGCAGTAGACGCATGTACAGACAAGCATACTCGCAAATAAAAATTTTTCATTCACTTCAAAGCTGCTTTATTTGAAGAAATCAAGTGATTTTCTTCTGGTGCATGCAGCACGCACGACTGATTAGGAATGCGTCTACATCTTCCACTTTGCGCAATATCTCATCGGGTACGTCATTGCACCGAGCGACGAAAGCGCGGACTTTGCTCATGTGCACTAAAACGTCAATGTTCGACAACATCTCATCTTCTGTGTTCGGTGACTCACAATCGTCTTCCTTCGGGTCGTCATCATCACTGGAGACGTCGCGAATGCAGTTAACGATCTCTTCAGTTGTCAGGTCTGCCACTGTTAGTGCTGCACTGTCGCTCTCCACGTAGTCAGCGAAGGAAGAGACGGCGGGCAGCAGTTCCACAACCTCGGTCCACAGGTCTCCTGGGTTACTGAAGTATTATTGCGCAACAGAAAAGACGGACGTAAGAGACGAACACGTTCTTCTTCTCTTAAATCTGTGTCTTTTCTGTTGCGCAATAATACTTCAGTAATGGATTACCAACTTGCCCGGAATTCTGCTCTCATTAATCTGCTAGGTTGTTGTCGGTCACCTCAGGTCATCTTCAAGCTGCACAGGCGTTTTGACAAGCCCTGCTTTTTGCCAGCAATTGCTAATGGTGGACGCCTTAAAGTTCTACCAAGCTCTTGTGAGCATTTCTGCTGCCTGACGAATATTGATTGCAATCGGCTGCTTTAGGCGGAGGTTGATAATCACAAGGCGCTTACAAAATTCTGCTTTCACACTCTCTATAATACCAGGACGTGTTGTTTGGCGGCAGAAACTCCAAGCGAATGTGCATCAAGTGAACATTCACAATGTGAGCAGAGCAGTTGTTGACAAGCAGTAGAATTCTTCAGTCATCCCTCCTCATTCGGTCGTCGAGTTTGATGAGCCATTCGGAAAAGAGTTCTCTGGTCATCCAGGCTCGTTTGTTGGCGCAGTAGTCGTACGGTAACGAGATGACGTTTTTCATGCAGCAAGGCTTTGCGTACTTGCTGACAACGAGTGGTTTAATTTTCTTCGTGCCTGTTGCACTGTAGCAGAGCAGGACTGTCACACGAAGATGCGACTTCTTTCCTTTGCACTGCTGCCCTTTGAAGTGCATTGTCCGGTCTGGCACAAGCTGATAAAAACATGTGGTCCCATCCACATTGAAAATATCGTCTTCAGAGTACAATTCAGGCACCTCCAGAAAACAATCATTGCACCAGGAATCCGCGCCTTCTCTGTCAGCAGCCTTTTCCTCGCCCAAGACTACCTGCCAAGTTATTCCATTCCTTTGGCAGAATGAAAAAGCCAATCCGCACTGGCGTCGAACCTAGTTACTTCAAGTGCATCCGCAAATTCGCAGGCTTTTTCTTGGAGGATTGGGCCAGGCACGGGAACGTTTTGCAGTCTGGCATCTTTGAACCACGTGAGAACAGCTTGGTCCACATTTTTAGAGTTTCCCAGCCACAGCTGTTTCCTAGCAGGAGCGAGTTGCAACTCCCGGTGAAGTTTGACAATCTAGTCTTGGTCTTTCAAAATGGTCGCAACAGTCGATGGGGCAATGCCACGCTGTCTGCACACATCGATTTCCTGCAATACCTAGAATTTGTCCTGCAGCGAAAACTGCTTTCGCTTCTTCTTGGCACCGTCACTAGCTCCATTCATCGTCTGATATCGTGCGAACATCGCCAAACATTTGTGGTGAATCAGTTGGCACTCAACATGGTGACAATGATAGCAACTGTGACATGGTGTGATGATGATAGCTACTGCACTCGCGGTTTCCGTATCCTGCGAGAGTTGTGGCGATGTTACTTCTAGCCGAATTCGTAATACAGATATTACTTGGTTATAAAGGGCAAAATAAACTATGTGCGTTATCCTGAAATATGCGCTGTATTGAAATTCATAGTTCTGAAATATTTTTGCTATGAAGATATAGGCAATCTGGCAGGGATTTTTAAAATATTCATAAATTTGAGAAGTTCGTTAATGTGGGGTTCGTAGTAACGAGATTTGGCTGTAGTGTACGTGCACTTTAGCAACAAATTTTAGGAAAATGCATCCTCCTCTAGGTTGTAAATGACTTTCTCTTTAAATTGTTGAAGTAGGGAGCCCAGCTGATGCTTGCGCCATCCCTCCGCAGTGTCACAGTTCATGGCTGCACTTTCGCCAACAATAAATTTTGAGCACACGCTGTGACATCGGTTCAAGTGTTCAAGCCAGCCGTTGCTCCATTTAAACTCTTGCTTGCCCCTTTAGAGGGCTAGACCAGCTTTTGCAGTCAGTGCAGGTCCATTCAAAGGGAAGTGTGCACTTCTGGTGTTTTTCAGGCACTCAAGAAGCGCACTCTCCTCTTCAGTATACTTGGAATCACAGTTACACTTTCGTTTGGTTGAGAAGCTCTTCATGAAGGTCTACGCACAGCTGACAGTTGACAACGTTGAAAGCGGCATGCTGAACTGCTTTGCGATTTCACATTTCTGCCGGCTGCCCTTTTTCACCTCACGTATCAAACAAGCTTTTCATTCTAAGGTCAGATACTTTTGCGCGGGGACTGGTGGTACCATTTCCAACTGAAGATCACAAAAGCACACACAAGGCACACGTACTGAAGCAAATCCACAAAAAATGTGATCATAAAGCCTGAACAGCCCGATGCACACGTGCACACAAGAACAGAGGAAGTAGTGTGTCTTGGTTTGGGTGACTTTGGACAAGCCGGGCTCATTGAGTTTCCTTGGGCACGTTCACATCAGGCATCATCTTGAGCCAGACTTCTTCAAGTCAAATCGTGGCTTCCATAAGGTACACTTGTCAATACGGCATAAGAGCTGCCAAGCTACGAATGGATCAGACAGACAGTTATAGGCATTGACTCATGGACAATAAGCTCACTAAACCATTACAGGAAAACTTCGTTGACTCGGATTTCAAGGCATACACACACACACACACACATAAAATTAATTAAGCAAATGTCAAATTAACGAGGGTATAAAAGAAACTTTAAAGAAATGCTTACTTCATCAACACGCTTTTATTTACTGAATGAATCAGCAAATGCTGTTCCTATATTGCACAAGAGCAGTGCGAAAGCTGCAATTCTCGTCATGTTGTGAATGATTAGCACTTGCAGAGGCGAAGGCTTCGTGACTTCCTCTGCAGTGAAGCCGCAGCGTGCATTTTCATCTGAGACACGCATTTCAATTATACGCACATATCGATTATTTTTTCGTTAGTGATTTGGTCACGATGTAGCTGGTGCTCTTCACCCTCGACAGCTTCCACGGCATTTGTAGCATTGCTTATGCAGCCATTGCAACAAGTGCCTCCATGCTACGATTAAAGCATACATCTATGCCACAGGACAAGCTATTCAGTGGAATATGAAAAGAAATAGAACTAGAATGTGTTTGCAAGACAAAGCCACACATTAAATTAGCATAAAAAGGCATATTTTTTTTTATGACATTGTAACAGAAAGTGAGCTTCACTATGTGCACGCACAGCTTTCTTAACTTTGTTCAACAACGAAGAGTATAAAGAATCGTCTTGCGCAAAACATAGCAGGCCTCTGTGAAAGAAGCAATGTTAGTGCGGTTACTCTGCTCTAACAAGTCTTTTAGTGTGCAGAACACACAGAAACACAGCATTGTCCACAGCAAGGACATGCACAGTCAGGGCAACATCTTGATGTTGTGTGTAGCATGCTCTATAACAGAGAAAAGTGCCCTCATTAAAGGTATTTCCCTCCAAAAGGCTCCTTACTCCATCTGGCATTGTTATGGAGAAATGCTGAGCAAGAAATAAGCTTGAGACATTTCCAGCACCATATTAACAGTCAAAGCTATACTAGGTGTGACTATTGTGTATTCAGCTGGAAAATTCTCAGCAACCTCTGCACCTCCCCCCCTCCCTTTTCTGTATGAAAAGTGCTAACATTTCTACAGCAAGGACACATAGGCAAGAACATGTTGCTGGGCTAGTTGGTGCATGAGAGTAAATAGATTCTTGCAGGAAATTGGCAACTACAGAAGCAATACACACATAGGCAGGAAAGGCACCGCATTGTCTATGTGTGTATTTATCTTGTGGTCGTGTGTTTATAGACAGGTGCTGTCCTGTTTATGTTTTTATGTTCTCCGTTTGACCCAATAATCTACTTATTCACTGACAGAGGTACTTCTGCACTTCGAGCCAGTGGGTTACCCCTGGGCCAAAATGCTCTGAAAGCGCTGGCTGTTAGGCCAGTGCCCGTGTACATAATTTGAGTGCCTTCCTGTTCTGTCTACTTGTAGTGCAAACACTCAATTTTAAAGAACAATGTATATATACCAACTAGCCCATAAACAAAGTGTTTTGTATCAAGCAGTTTGGTGCAACTCACACTGGGTGATTCTGGCTGGTGGCATGTCTCGCATACTCGGCACCGGTGGCACTTCCAGTCGTAGGTTGTGACCACTTTAGCCGCTTGATCTGAGAGGCCAAGGCAGAAGGGGTGAGCTGAAATGCAAAACGGCCAAGTTTTAACCCTTTGTAATGACGGCGCAAATACCAAAAAAAGAAAACCGTTATTTTCTATCTAATTATGCAAAGCATGTTGAGTATAAGCATAATCAATAAAAAGTATAATCAATAAAAATGTATTGCCGAAACTGTTCCAAAATAGGGACAAGACACCAGGCAGAGAACTGGAAGTGGGCTTCACCATGAGACAGGTATACCTCTGTTTGGAATTAGTAGACAGCTCTTGCCACGTGTGAACCATAGGTGTGCTTTACATTTGCTTTAGATCACATGTGTGACTGTGTGACACCACTGCAGTTGGATATCTTGCGTCGGTCTGTCTCCTCTGACCGTGCTTTCAAAAGAAAGCGAGTTGCGTGCCAAACTTCTTTTTCCTCGTCCTGTGTTCCTGCTCTAAACTAACAAATGACATTTGACGCTTGTTATTCAGTGTTGGACGAAGAGATTTAGCCAGAAATTTTGCACTCAATAACATAACTCAGCAAGTAAAAAAAAGATGTGAGGACACCTAAGCATTTATGAGTTGTGAATGTGAAAGCATTAATGTCCCATTGAATGTTGCCGAGCAGTCGTTCGAGTTATGCTTGTGGGCAAGCAAGTGCACTTTGATTTGGCCTTACCAAGGCGCAGTTAGAACGCAGGTGAGAGCTCGCGTGGACAAGAAACACGCGGATAACATAGGTTTCCGGGAGTGAGATTGAGGGTGACGTGGCAATGCCCTCTCCCCTAGCGCAACACCTGGCGCGCTACTGTAGCAGCTGGTGTTCCCATTCGCCCGTCCTACTCCGTCGAGGCGTGCTCATAATGTGACATTGCAGCCAATGGGAATTTACTTTTCACTTCGCTGCTACAGATGACAGACGCCGGCTTTTTTTGCTCCATGGACCATTTGTCGCTTTTAAATCAAAAATGTTTTTTTGGTACGTTGCCTGTAGGTAATATTCGTCAGTAGTAAAAGGTTAACTACTTAGACTAATTCCTACACACACAAGGCAGCTTACAAGTTCAGGAAGCTTTGTTATGAAAAGCAACAATGCTTTCCTTCAATTTTGCTATGTGAAACACTCCTAAGCATAAGGTTCATGTCTTCAGGTCTCTGTGCTAGAGGTGAGGACTTCCCATAGCAAGATAATTAGAAGTATTTTTCGTTATACCATGTATAGTAGAACCTCGCTGATACCATCCCATTACATACCATTTTCTGGCGCCAGTGTTTCGATTGAGAACACCAGGAAATACCGAATAGAGCTACGCTCATTTTTTACTGGTTTGAACATTCCCGGAAAACAAGATTTTTACGGTACCAACGTTTGTAATCGCCAAGCTGCGATCGTGTGATACGTTTTCCGGACGCTAGATCAAACAAGAAAATGTACGAGGCATGTGCGACCGCGAACAGTATATAGCCACCCTCCGTGGCAACTTCACCACAATACTCGCCCGCCCGTCTCACGTGAAGATGCCAGCGCATACTCAGTTTCTTATTCCAGTACCAAGAAATGTCTGGAGTCGTTGCACGCCGCATTCACAGCTATTGCCGCCAACCCTATTGGGATAAGCATCTTCGCCTAACTGTATTACAGCGCGAGGAGCCGTTGGACGCATACTGCATGCCTTTATCAGGCGATAACCCAAATCCTCCGCCATTCCCTGCTGCAGACTGCAATTTTAATATGTTTTCCAGCCGCTAGGCCCCATGTAACTAGAAAACATGCGTGCGATTGAAGAATGTAGCCGCCTGCCACACCAGCTTCCCAGCGATTCTCGACAATCGGTCTCGCGTAAAAGCGCCGGTGCGCACTCAGTTTCTTATTCCGGTCAAATCTTCTCTGGAGTCGTTGCACGCCATATTCACAGCTGTCACCGCCAAACCTATTGCGATAAGCATCTTCAGCTATCTGTTTCACAGCGCGTGGTGCCATTGGAACTGCCATTGGAACTGTAGTGCATGTTTGTAATGTGCGATAACCCAAACGCACCGCCGTTCCCTGCTGCAGGCGGCGCATGTAAGCATCACGTTTCGCTTCAGTGGCATCCCGTGTCGCCCATCAGCTCAATTTCATTTTGGTTTCCTGTCCCTGTCTTTAAACACTGCGCAATAGGAAAACAACAAAACGTGTGTCGGGCCGCCAAAGCTCCACCAGCTCGACGAGTGTCGGCGACCCATGCCTCGTGTGCAACGATTCACGCAACTTAGATGTCAAATACAGCAAAGTCTGTCAAACTTTTTTACTTACTTCGGATCTTGCATTTTCTTGGTTATCAAGTTTTTTTGTCGTGTTTCTTTTCTAAAACATATGAACAAGGTTCTACTGTACACACTGTGACTAAATCCTGACATTGTGTTCTTGGCACTGTTAAGCCTACCTAAGATTTTTTAAAAATTATCTAAGTAGAATTTCATCCTAACAGAACTGTTAAAAGCAGTGTTGCACAAGAAAGCACCCTTCGTAGCACAGATGCAGAGGATGGCACATTACTGACTAAAATGCATGTGGCCGTCCTGATGCAAA
This sequence comes from Dermacentor andersoni, assembly GCF_023375885.2. Taxonomy (NCBI): domain Eukaryota; kingdom Metazoa; phylum Arthropoda; class Arachnida; order Ixodida; family Ixodidae; genus Dermacentor; species Dermacentor andersoni. Next base: position 126,411,623 of record NC_092818.1, on the reverse strand, counting down.
ATTTCCACGAATGTTTCTACTCACTAAAAAGACGTGAAACAAGCTTTTGCTCACAGAAACTACAAAGTGGATAATACTCTTAGATTCAACAGCACTTATTCATGCTGCTGAGCTAACCTTGTAAATGCCGTGAATTTCCAAGCAGCATTAAGAACTGCATCCACTAGCAGGGGCAGGTTCAAGAAAAATGCCTGACCCAGGCCTAGATCAAATCGCAGCCCTTGTCCTGTGATGGAGAATTATCAGCTACACCATGGCTGTTTAGTGGATTCGAGGGTTTAGAATAACTAGGCATGGCTGTAAAACAGTGCAGTCTGTTAAAAAAGGCCCAAGAAGTTTTACACAGTGCGGTCAATAGCTGTGGTACCTTAAAGAAGTACTGAAATGACATATTCAACTTTCATTTTTGTGCAATATATGAAGGTCCTGGGCCTTGAAACTAGAGATGCAAGCAGTCGAAAAAAAAAAAAAAAAAAACACTGAAAATTCTGGAAAGAAAAAGGTTTTTTTTCGTTTTTTTCTCAACTAGGATAAAATTGAAAAAAAGAAAAGGGGAAATAACCAAGCTTCCCTGCAGAATTCTTCTGTTGCAATGAGACTCCTTTCGATGTATCTAAAAGTTTGGCCAAAAGAAGGAGTTTGGGAGCCTGCGAAGCACCTGGATCCATTCACGTGGTGGCAAGAACTTTGCTTCAACCAACCCTTGAGACCCCTCAGCTGTCGCGTACAGCAGATTCCCTCTTCTTCTGCAGCATGCGAAAAAAACTGGTCCGAGTTTGGAAATGTGCACGCCAAGCTATGCAACAGGCTCACAGCAGTCGTGTGCGAGAACTTGTGTACGTGCACTTGAACCTCAATGTCCGGAAGGCTTCGTCTGCTGCACAGCAAAGCATTGACGCGTGAAGTGGAAATGAATTGGACACAGATTGATACAAATGTCGATCTTAATGCTTTGATGTGAAACCAATGCCTTGACGTGAAATTGCGCATAGATTTTGAACCCGGAAGCTCTGCTGGGACTTTTGTGATGCAATAATGTAGCAATTATATTCTTTTCAGTGTTAAGAGAAATAAATGTGACGGGTTTTTCATAGCTTTGTGTGCTATCACCTTTTTTTTCAATTTTTCTTGTCTTTCTGTAAAAAAAAAACATGAAAGAAACCAGTTTTTTTCATGACCCTCAAAATACCATGAAATTTTAAATCTCTACTTGAAACCCTACAAAAGAATACTGCCACACCACGGAGCACCCTGAACAATTGAGTCCAATATATTTTTGATGAAGCAGTTTTGGTTTCTTTTACGAGAGGCCATAGTGTCATGATGTTATGAAGCTGATGGGAGCAGCATAACGCAACGCTTTGACACTCGCACAGTAGTTTGGTGTACTGCTGCTCACTGCACAGCCTCATGCAGCAACATGCCAGAGTGCCAAAATGTTATGATGTCACAACACATGCAGCTCCTGGTAAATGAAACGGAAACTAGCTTATAAGAAAGCTATTATATAATAAATTATTTAGGGCGCTCTAAGGCTTGCCAGTATCCTTGTTAGGGTTTCAAGCTGTAGAACTGTCCTCTAACACAAAGAAGTTAAATGTTGAATGCGAAATGTCACTACTCCTTCAAGACACCCCTGCATTTATGCGTCAATGTGGGTGGCATGTCTGCATATCAGCCATGTAAGTCTGCAGAGCGAATCTTTATTTTCAAGCATTTGACAATACTGATGATGACTGTCAAAAACATGATCGTTCTCAGTCAGAGCGATGAGCCCAGGACAGCCATCGCAGTAAGATACGTGGTGCTCGTGAGGTGTCAAGAATTCTCACTGCATCTGCATCATACACGATATGTCACTTGGCTCAATCGTTGCAGTAGTGAAAAAGTGCACAAGGTGCTTTCAAAATCAAAGACCCACATTAGGCCATCCACACAAAGCTGATGGCCCCAAGAACACACTGTGCCAAAATTGCAGCGGCCTGCATGTTTTAAAAGCCACAACAATGATTGCGCTGTCTACTTACATCAAGATGAGCATACTAGCTGGGTAGCTCCGGATGACAATTCATTTCTTTTTGTTGCGCATCAATAGAGCAGAAACCCATAGATCAACAACCACAGCCGTTGGCCCATAAAACAGTTATGTAATGTGTCTTTAGCTATAATGCAGACACCTTCAGAATGCATTTTACAGCGAGAGCTGTTATTTTACATCGAGTATTACCAGTTGGGGGTATTATTTATTGTGTTTCCTTGGCAGAAGTTGTCAGGAAAGAAAAATCCATGTCACCACCCGAGAGTTTATCTTCTGTATGCAAACGATCAGCCGCCGAGCCTACACTGCTGTTGGCATGCAATCACCATTGTACTGCTGTCATCCTTGTGATCGAGTCACTGTTTTATGTATCAATCGAGGCATTTGTCGGTGAACCTCTTTTGTCTTTTCCGATATGTTGCCATATAAAGTCCACTTTTCTGCAATCTGAACGAGAAAGACTCGTTGGCTCGAGCATGGCGAGTGGAGGATGGGTGCCCACACTCACCGCACGTCTCGCACTGGGAGCAGGATATTAGCTGCGCGGGCGGGCTGCGACGGCTCTCGAGCAGTGCCTGGGAGCATACGCTGCACAGAGGCTCTGAGGACAGGCGCGACCGCACCTGTCGCAGCCGCTTGTTCGGTACTTCCCCTGCTTCCATTGGAAGAAAGCGGGACGGGAGACAAATGGAAAAGCTACAGTCACTCTCCCAGTTTCCTCTGACCTCAGACTACTAAAAAAAACTTATTTACTTGCGATCAGGGCCTATACAATGTGATTTTTAATATTCTGATTACAGAGAACTGTAGAGTCCTGTGAGAACAGCTGCAGAGAACCGTAAGCAGTGAACTGTAGAGTCAGATTCGATTCAGGGATACCATTTTGGTGAGTTTTTGCATACTTGGCCCTATTTGAATGCTACAGTGCATGGGGAGCATTTTGATGTGGAGTTTCTTAAAGCCAACGAAAGAGGATGTGTAATGAGAGAGCATTCTGTTATGAAATCATACAAGTGGCTCACAAGGGAGATTACGATCATGTTCCTTTTACGGTTGTTGACGATTTTCTGTCAGATTATATATACATATATACGCACACACATATAATATAATATATATATATATATATATATATATATCCACACTATTTTTTGACAATCTAACTTTCTGGTATTGACATGCACATGGAACCATCCTACCCTAGCTAATACAATATTTGAGTCAATTTCGTGCTGTAGCACCATGAACCACAAATACATTCCAACTCCCCTAGTTCTACGCTGTTTCTTGTTCGTGACATATTTGTACATTGGCAATTGAGCAAGTACCGCTTCAACACACAGCATGTTAACTGAGCATTTGAGTGCACTTCGGAAATGCACCCACAGCACGCAACTCTCAGTACGCCAGCAGCAAATCATTTCTTCACTTGTCAGCACACACCCTCCTGTTTAGAAGATCCCTGCCAAGCATGCACTGTGCGGTCACTAACTTCAGCCAGCTTTTCCGACTGTGACTGTGCAGCACTTGAAACGAATGAGAATTTGATAGCATCTGAAACTTCTCGCAGGATTTAAGCAATATAAAATGAACAAGCGAGATATTAATACATGAAAACCTTTTTCTTTCTTTTATTTTCGGTATGAATTAAAAACCAGCAGGTCAATTCTTATGGCTGCATGTGTGTGCTTTCATCCATGAAAGAATGGCGACTCATAGCGCTGGATGAAAGCCAAACCTTCACGTAAAGAAATGTACTAATTTCTCCTCAGGTTTAGACTCGCATTTGTATTTGCTAAATTAATTAAAAGTAAGGTTTCCATATCAACTGAGCTAGCCACACAGTGTGCCAACTGTGCAGGAAGCAACAGTTTATTAATTCTGGTATGTCCCCGCCTATACATCTGAGTTGCTTTAGCAACTGTTGGACCTATCTGCTACGGCTTTTCTGGTGACATGAAAGCACTGGTTGATTCCCAAGCCTGACAGCTTCGAAGCTTTTGCCTTGTGAAAGAAATGGTATGGTACAGCTTTATTAAAACAGGGATGGCTCATCAGCCTATTTTAAAGGTAATCGAGTTGGTGAACTGGGAGATGAAGACAAATAAAGTAAAAGGCATTACTGAGTGGTGTAAGTTTCATGAAAACCTCATCAATACCTTTTATCTCTATCATAAAAGTTTGTTTAAAAGGTTAAAGAAAGGAAAGTAAAAAGTAAAACAGCCTTATTTTTCATCTTCAGAATGGTCACTGAAGTGGGCTATCTCGTTCACAATATACTGTTGACTGATAAAATCATGTGGACTCTTCCCTCTTGGAATGCTCCCAAAGGCAGTTGTGTAGACCACAGAACATTTCACGAATCAGCAATGCCAACTGTTCCTCAACATTGAATTACCTACTTTTTCCAAATTCAACAGAGTGAACTACAACACTTTCTTGAAAAATGGCACACGCCACCAAGCGGTCGCCACAACGTAGTACAAGAATCTTGAAGGACAGCACCCCGTAGTCTACGTCTAGCCTGGCCCGCCTCACTGGTACAGCAGCAGGACCACCTTATCGCTTGCTTGAATAGCTTGGTCAGTGCTGATAGCGTACGCAGTGATGCATGCATAAATGGCTCAGATGCACACTATCCGGACATGGCATAAGTTATACTGTGTTGCGTTTTCTTGTGTGGCTTATTCAATAAAAAGCTGCATCATGGTGCAGTGGCCAGCTTGTAGACGTGTGTAAACCGCATGTCTTTGCACCATCTCACCGTGATATTTACACCGCATGTATGTATAAAACAAGCTTTCTGTCTTACTGCTGCAGTACGTAAAATGTTTCATAGTGCGTCAGCTCCGAGTTTTGCCATGTTTATACACCATCACACAGACACGCCAAAACTTTGAGCTGGATGCTGCATTGGCTCTGAAATTTTCGTTTCAGTGGCCATTCTTCCGAGGCTTTCTAGTTTAATGTTTCTCGCTGATATAAGATCAGAGTATAATGGACCAATTGCTTTTTCCCGGAACTTTCTTACTAAGTTCTCTGCCTGACTATACTGCGAGTCAAAGCCATTTTCTGTTGCACCGACACATTGTTTTCACACCCTTTCAGGCCTTCAACTTGATTGCAACATTAGGCCCGTAGGTTGCATCGCATTGTTAAACTTCAGTGACAATACAGCGAGTTCTAGTGGGAAGCAGTAACTTCCAGCCTTAAAAAATTAATGGCCAATGTTCCTAAAATAGAACATCAACTAAAATAATTTTTCATTTGTCCCAGGTCCATTGTAATTGTACAGTATCCACTCATTACTTCAATTTGGGTCTGGGCAAGCCGCATAAATACTGAGCATTGAAGTTTTTATCAACCAGATTTTTAAATTTGAACACGAATACTTCAAAATTTTGAGCCCTACTAGAGTTCGTCGTTCAGAGCACCACTATATAACCAATAGGAAAAGCTTATAGCCTAGCACAAGGTATATGCTACAAATCATGGTTTTGAACACTAGAAACACTAAAACACTAAAAACAAAAATGGTCATTTTACCCTGTTCCTCACTTTCTTTAGAACTGTTTCCATCAAAATGTTCCATTTTTGGAACATTGGCGTTTGGAGGTTTCAGCCGTAGCGCACCTCTACTGTGCAATCATATTTTTCTGTCTGGCTGGTAGTTCCACCTAATAAATACAGAAATAAGTCTTGTTCGCCCGCTGCCACAGGGTATTTGCGCGCCAAGAACGCGTTACATGATGGATAGAAAACGCAGGAGTTCTCAATTACTTTCCGGCTTGCAGCGCTGTTGCTTTCTGGATCAGACCTTTTTTACACGCGAGTAGAAAACTGCCGAAATACATTTTTTTCTTTCTAAGCATATATTACACTAGTGCTCGCTTGCACTTTTAACTTTTTTTTTATTTTTTAGGTAGGGCACAGTGCTGTCTAACTCTCGATGAAGCTTTTGATTTGTTCTTTAGCCTCCCTTATGAAAAACAAGTGGACACTTCAATCTGTTAACACCTGATGAAGAGAGGAACATTACAAATTAGGAACAGATAATGGAAAATAACTTGGGCGAGGTAATTCTTGTAGATGTCTGCTGTCATGCTGAACTCTTCCAGAACAGATACAGAGACACTGCTTAAGAACAAAAGAAGGCTTTAGCCACAGTCACCAGAAAACAGCAAGCTGGAGCTTCCTGCACTTCTCTGTAGTATGCAGGGTCCAAACAAAAAGAACAAAAGGGTAAGGCACTCAGCTTCTACAGCGGCAGAATCGTGGAGGAAATTTGCTCATTCTGACAATGCACTTTCTAAAGAATGCCCAAGTGTCCTATAGAAAATGTTCCCCGAGCTTCCACACGTGAGTATGTTTTCTCTATTCTGTAAGCTATTGATGCCTGAGTACCTGACATCTCTAGCTGAAATGATGAGAAGGTATGCACATGGAAAAGGCATGTTACTGAATGTAACTCTGGCAGATTTGTGGCAACTTTTAGGCCTCACCCTGCTCACTTGTTATCACTCCCTGCCATCAGACAACACACACTGGAGCACTGCCAAAGACCTCGCTGTTGTCATTGTAGCTACTGTTATGCATCGGAAGTAATTTCATGACTAAGACTTTTTCAGGTCGTAGGCAACGGCCTGTTGATACAAATCATAATATGGGAAATGTTGCTCCTATTTATGATTAGCTGTCAAAGAAGCTGAGACAGTTTGACAGAGTATTTCACAAATAATTCAGCATTGATGAATCAATAGTTCCCTACAATGGGTATCATTTATGGAAAATGTTCATTTGTGGAAAGCCCATTCATTTCGGGCACAAAATATGGATTCTGTGCTCATCAGATGGATATTCTTATCAAATGGAAGAAATCTATGCCAGGGGGTGGGGGAAGAAAAAGAAAAAGCGGACAGAAGTGAACACACCACTTGATTTCAGAGTGGTGAACGGTATGGTGTCGGTTTTGCAACACCCTGAGCAGCATGAAGTATATGTCGACAACTTTTTCACATCGCACAGTCTCTTACAGGCACTTTCTGGATGCAGAGTCAGGGCAACGGGAACTGTCTGTGAGGCAAGAACAAGTGACTGCCCTTTGAAAAATTCAAAAAATCTTGCAACCACAATGTAGTTGTATATAGAAGACCGAGCATGATGTACAAGAAAGGAACCGTACTAGAAGAGAATAAAAGAAATTTTCACAACATGAATCACCACCAACTCACCCAAGTAGTTGTATATGTTTGTAGGTCGAATGACAGTTCTGTTGTGACAGCTGCACTGACTACCTCAGCCATGAGCTGCTTGGTAATGCAAAACATCACTCAAAGTATATATTAAAAAAAGTAGATGTTTCTTAGCCCCATCTTGTCAGGAGGTATAATGAAGAAATGTGCTGCATTGATGTGCTAGATCAGCTTTTAGAAAGCAGATAGCTCTAGATAGCAGCTACAGGTCCAAGCTCCAAAGCAAGAAGTGGTGGTGGAATCTTTTCAGCAATACTCTCAACATGGCTGTCGTTGCCATTTGGCACCTCAGGGTGTCTACCAAGTTGACATTTCCAAATTCCCCGAGTTGTCCAGGTTTTCCCTGAGTGGCTTTGTAAAATTCCCTCAGTGACACAGAACTTTGTTTTATGTCAAGACAGGTTGACACCACGTCGCCCGATGGTGTCACTCTCCAGTAGGTATCTTAAAAAATAAAATAACGACTTCATCCAGTTTTAACAGTAAGGAGTAGCAAGGAGAGCGCTGGTTCAAGGCGGTGAGGTAATCAAAATGGTGGCGGCGGTGACTGAGTAATGCCATTTCAGACGGTAAAGGGTTCTTGCATCCGAAATTTCACACATTCTTATGCACTGACTTTATGGGGTAGGTGATGGTGCTGCGAAGTGCAAAGTCGGTCATTGACTGTACACTGGCAACTCCTTCTGCCGATGACACGGCATCAAAGTAGATTCTTTACGATTCCTCCGTTACTCGAGCCAGTATTACCGCGCTTTCATTTCCTTTCAATAAAATTACTGCTAATTTTCCACGATAGAAGCACAAATTCGCTTAGTTTCCCTTGAATATTTCCAGACTATTATAAATCCTTGAGAATTCCCGGTTTCCTGGTTTTCCCGGTTGGTAGACACCCTGCTCATTCACTGCCACCTTCACAAAGGCACCGAAGTTGGAATGATTCACTTGAACTTCAGGTGGAAAATCGTCATTTCTCTTCTTCGCCTGGCACAGAAGCTCACCATCTGACCAGGACCTCGAGCCCACTCAAGGAAGCAAGAGGGAAAGACGGAGGGCCACTACATAATACCTGGCACTAAGTTTAGGTGCACGCGTTTTGCCGGAAGAGCATTACGAACCAGTGCAATGAATGCAAGAAATGACTGAGCAAGAATTACTTTCCTGCTTAATGCATAATGTTAATATTTGTAGTTTCTTAATATTAATTTCATCTAAAACAAGGCAGTACAAAATTCTAAAGTTATTAGCATGATTACTAGTTAAGAGACCCTAAAATAAAAAGTATGCGATTGAGGGTAAAACTAAGGGTTCCAGAAGGACATAGAACTGCACTAGTTGGTGTAAATGCATGACTGCAACCACGCGACTAGGACAAGCACCAAGTGCAGAAAAGAATTCTTTGTGTGTGCCGAGGCAGTTGAAACCCTGCGATACTTATGCTTTATATACTGTTTCCATTTCCTCCAATAAGCTTAAGCTGATAATCAGCACCATGCGGTGTCCCCTCCGTTGTTGAGATCTTGTCCTAGTCATGCCTTCATGATTGTTGTGGCTTGCCGTCAGTGAGCACAATGTGTAATACTGTCACATAAAAGGGGAAAAAAAGGAAGAAAAAGGAAAAAAAGAGAGAAAAACACTGTTTGTTCCTCACCTTCGGAGGGCTCCTTGGAAGGGGTCTGGGGAGGTGTGACAGGCGTCACAGGCACAGCACCATTACTAGTAGCAGCGGCGCCACCTGATGAAACAGCAGGGGCAGGGGTACCAGCTTTAACGGCAGGGCCAGTCATGCTGGTGACTGAAGACTTGCGCGATTGGCCCCGCGTCACAACATGGGGCGGCTCCATCTCACTCTCATCCGAGCGAGACCCCTCCGAGCTCGTGCTCTTCAGCTGGCGCTGAAGAAAATTGGACTGTCAGCAACAGAGTACACAAGTACATATGTACACTGTGATTAAGAGCATATTTATATAGCACCAGGGATGCTGTCCTGAGAGCACATCCCAATATCTGAGAACACACGTCTGGTAAAAGAACACTTCATACTCACACCTTGGTGCCATGAATGACCAAACTGTTACCTCTTTTCAACTTCATGTTGCTAGCAAGTTCTTACAAGTGGTCATTAATACTACAACCTGCTTGTACAATATAGAAGTTTCCATGTCCTCTAACAGCTAGTAAAAGCATCAGCTTAACGAACTTAATGCTAACAAATACAACTACCAATTAGAAAAATATTCACAGGTGCCATGATAATGACATGCATCACAGCAGAGAGTGCATCACATCAAACATATGCAAGCACAGTATACTTACCCTTCTCTTTGGCATGGTGTGTTTTGTTGCAGATGCACGTCTTTTAAGCTACATGTGAGATCTGCACAAAATGAAAGGTGATAAGAATACCAATGAATGTTTGAAAACCATCACAGAAAATGAAGACTAATGCAATTCTGCACATATACGTCTTGCAGCTTAAGCGCTGTGGGATGGCAGCTTTATGCATTTGCACTGCTTTCACCATTACTAGTTGCTGGGTTTTCAGCATTATTTGTTGCTGGTGACACGAAATGAAGCTGGCCACAGCAGCTTGAACTAACCGAGGCTAGCGTGAATGAACCTAA